>NC_064645.1:433407423-433711173 GCF_023864345.2 Schistocerca serialis cubense | reverse complement strand
AGTGATCTGATAAGACGATTCTTTCCAAATGTAATATAACAACGAGTGTAACTTAGTAATGTCTGAAGTGTTTACTGTGGATATAAAGGGCGTGACTTCGATGAATTAAGTGTTATTGTCGACTGTTTACCATCTGATAAGCTTATCTTATCATAGTTTACGAAAACGCCTAACGATGGAAAGAGAAAGTGTCACTTTTCGAACGATCACGCAAAAGAATGGTCTTTTGTCAAGAAAGGACGTACGGATCAGGAAGCGTTGTGTGAGAGGTGTAGCTGTTTCATGTCAGTAACCCACGGAGGTAAGGAAGATGTGAGGCGTCACATTGCTACGAAGAATCATACAAATAGATTCACGGTGGCATCGACATCAAAGCCATTTCTAAATACATGATTAACGAAGACACCCAGGAAGAATTGCTCATTGCTGCTGCAGAACTAAGAGTAGCTTACAAAGATGTCAATCATCATCAGTCCTTCAGTTCTCTTCAGTGAATCATAAAACTGAACGCCGCAATGTATCCTAACTCCAAACATACATCGATTGTCAAAAAAATTCTTGCACCACACTCCGAGTACGAATGCATAAAACAATTGCAAGAAGTTTGTTTACGTCATAGACACCGACGCATCGAACCACAAAGCTGAAAAGATGTTTCCTGACTCCAGCACATGCTGCTGATGTTTTATTCGCTAAATAACGAAGAAGTACAGCAACGTATAACAAATGCTAATCGCATGTTCTTTAGCCTGAACAATCTTTTCAGATCTCGGCTGATATCGCAGAAGAACAAGATCCACCTATACACGACACTGGTGAGACCAGTACTTTTATACGGCTGTGAAACTTGGGCAACATCAGCAACAGCAGAAGAAGCAATATGTGCATTTGAAAGGAAGGTACTTCGGAAGATATATGGACCCATCTACAATGCCATGGAAGGTAAATGGGAACGAAGAAAAAAAGAAGATTTATACCAGCGGTATGGAAAGCCACACATTGGACGAATATTGGCGCAGAAGAGACTCCAATGGTTTGGCCACATCCTACGGGCAGACGGATCCCTTCCAAACAGAGTCCTCCACTCTCAACCCACAGGAAAACGCCCTAGAGGACGCCCAAGAACTCGATGGAAGGATAGGATAACAACGATCCTGAAAGAAGTGGAACCAGCAGCCGTGGAGGAGGACGCCAACGACCGGATGAGATGGACTGCCATCTGCAACAGCTCCCTCCTCTCGTGTAATTGACAGACACTGCGTGTGTGTTTTTTTTGTTTTTTTGTTTCTGTAATGTATCCCTCTTGCCTTTTAAACCTTTGATTGAATGCCCTGTTTATTTTTCGTTTTTTCTTTAAGCTGTAATGTACATATGTAACTTTTACTACTGTATAGAGTACTTTTGTAAGTCTTTTTGTCTTTACTTTTCCTTTTGTTCTTCTTGCGGTAGGCCTTAAAGGCCCGATAAGGCAATAAATGATGATGATGATGATGAAATAACGAAACGCCGGCCGGTGTGACCGAGCGGCTCTAGGCGCTTCAGTCTGGAACCACACGACCGCTATGGTCGGAGGTTCGAATCCTGCCTCGGGCATGGGTGTGTGTGATGTCCTTAGGTTAGCTAGGTTTAAGTAGTTCTAAGGTCTACGGGACTGATGACCTCAGATGTTAAGTCCCATAGTGCTCAGAGCCATTTAAACCAATAACGAAACATCGGAGACAACTGCAAAGTTTTATCTAGACACTTTAAGACAATTGCAAATTCCATTTTGTGGAGACTGAACCATTATCAACTTCGGAGGACTTCATTGACGCGACCAGCAGAATGTGTTTCACCAAATTAAAGAAGAACTCGGAAAAAATGTAGAAGGAATTGGATGGCCTCTACATATTCTCCCAGCGCTGCTGGAATGTTAACCGTCGACTTTGGGTCACGAAAATATTTAATTATTTTTCAGTATACACGTTAAGGGCAGAGAAGCTGAAACAGCTATGTTCATACATTAATGCCGATCACCAGATTCTTCTGTCTCATTCGAAAACAAGATGACTCGTTAATGCGCGCAACTGTGAGAATTCCTAAGCTTTGGACTCCATTAAAACGGTTTTTTGAAGCCGAAGGCAGGCCACCTAAAATAATTTCAGATTTTTTCAGTAGTCCGATCAGTGAAATGTATTCCATGTTTCTGCAGTCAAACTTGGCTCTGTCTGAAAAAAATATATAAAAATCTTGGAGAAGAATAAAGTCTCGATAATTGAAATAGGAAATATGTTAATCGACACTCAATGATGTCTGAATAAAAGGAAGACTGATTGGCATGCAAAGCAAAGATGAATTTGAACAAATTAAGAAATGAGTAACCTAACCAAGAAATAATTAATTTGAGTTCGATATTTTAGGAAGAGACAATCGTTTTCTATACCATAGCATTTGATTACTTAGAGAAATGATCTATTTCTTTTAATAAATATCAAGTATTTGATTGTATGACGCTATATGAAATCACTATTATATGCCTGATTAAAAATGGTGTGAAGATTTCAGCGACAACTGTTTCAGGAAAAAATGTATCTGAAGAGCTTTTTAGAAACTAAGCGTGACTCAGAAGAATGGAAGTCAAAACACTCCGCGGAAGAAAGACGGATTTACTTTCTTAAGGAAACCGAAAATCCTTAAAGCGAATGCCAACTTCAAAAATTATGCGAGTATTTGTTTTCTGTTTCTGCACACAAAGCCACTGTGGAAAGAGGATTGTCGATGATGTCGGCCCAGTTGACTGATGAAAGAAATCAACTGCTGCCGGAGACTGGAATCAATCTTACAGTGGCAGCTTGACTACAAGCTGATTTTCATGGAGTTTTATAAATACGTAAAACTGAAAAAGACTTGCTGAAAAACGTGAAATCTTCTGAAAAAAAAAATGGCTTAATAATTACTTCTGCCGCAACAAGTTTCATGTAATTATGTTCTAAATAAAAAGTGATAATACTAAATAATATTTTATTTCATTTCTGCACCACATCCCAGACTGTCCCGACGTGGTCGCAGCTAGATATAGCAACCCTAGGAGTGAAGCAACATGCCTGTATCAGGAGCTTTTTGCGCACAGAATATTTGCAATTATGTATAATATAGTCACAGACTAACGTATAAAGTCACGACGCTCATTCCTATGGAAATTGTTACCGTTTGACAGTTTGTACGACACTAGCGCCCCCAGCGAAGACAAAGCAACCGTTAGATTAATGTTTGTTTTTAATTATTTTTCTACTTAATTAACGAAAGAGTTATTATTGTTTTGCGTTCCAACTTTTAGTCAATTATCGAAAGACATCAATGATCGTGAAATAAATGTAAAAACTACCGAATATCATTGAGTCAGTACCATAAGGTCTAACTTATTCATCAACGGATACTTTGGAATATGTGTATAACTGAAGCTTGTACCGCTGAAATCAAGGGAATATAAACACATATTTCATGCATGAGAAACATATATTTCTGTTGTTGACTATTCTGATTATGATAGGCACATTCCTTGACACGCATAAATTTTGCGAGGAGTAGAATTTTTCGCACATCCTTCCACTTGTCCTCGACTTTCCTATCTAACCTAAGGACATCACACACATCCGTGCCTGAGGCAGGATTCGAACCAGCGACCGTAGCGGTCGTGCGGTTACAGACTGAAGCGCCTAGAACCGCTCGGCCATACCGGCCGGGAAAACAGCATTCTTCAACAAATATTTGTACGTTACAAGAAAATTGTAAATAAACTATCCTGAAATTTGCTGTTTCATATCTCGCAGGGTCCTTAGGAAACTAAATAAAAGACAAATATGCTGTAATTTTCAGTTAGAGCCTATTTTTATGGCACCACGTACCATCCCTCTTGTAAAAGCTACGTTGCAAATCAATGTAAATAATAGTTATATGTATCGGCAAAGGAATAATAGTACACCACAAAAAAGAAGGAGAAACATGGTGAACAGTGTGAAAAAGGTCGGCATACAAAATCGTGCTATGTTTCGAAAATAAAGTGGTAGTGGTACCTCCAGACCAGATGACAGGAAATGCAGATCACAGCAGGCTGTAAGTAATTATTTAATTACATAAAAACATGACGTCAACTGTTTGATAATCTAAAAATAACAAAACTGTATCTTTATAGATCCCACTGAATATGCCTTGGGGCAGAAAAAGATGAAACTAGTCTGGGAAAAAGAAATTAAGTTGCAGCAAGAAAAGGCGGTTTTATTTACAAAGCAAGTATAAACAATACTATTTGCACGCATGCTGTTATTGTGGTCTTGAGTCGAGGGAGTGATTTGATGCAGCTCTCCATGCTACTCCGCCCTGTGCAAGCCTCTTCATCTCCAAATAACTACTACAACCTACATCCTTCTGAATCTCCTTAGTGTATTCATCTCTTTATCTTCATCTACGATTTTTACCGTCCACGCTTCCCTCAAATGGTAAATTGGTGATACCTTGATGCCTCAGAACGTGTCCTGCCAATCGATCCCTTCTTCTAGTCAAGCTGTGTCACAAATTCTTCTTCTCCTCAATTCTGTTCAGTACCTCCTCATTAGTTACGTGATCTACCCATCTAATCTTCAACATTCTTCTGTAGCGTCACATTTCGAAAGCTTCTATTCTCTTCTTGTCTACACGTGTGTCGTCCATGTCTCACTTCCACGCATGGCTACACTCCATACAGGAAAGACTTCTTGACACTTAAATCTATACTCCATGTTAACAAATTTCTCTTCTTCAGAAACGCTTTCCTTATCGCAGCCAGTCTACATTTTATATCGTTTCTATTTCAGACGTCATCAGTTATTTTGCTCCCCAAACAGAAAAACTCGTTTAACACATTAAGTGTCTCATTTGCTAATCCAAGCCGGTCGGAATGGCCGAGCGGTTCTAGGTGCTACAGTCTGGAACTGCACGACCGCCACGGTCGCAGGTTCGAATCCTGCCTCGGGCATGGATGTGTGTGATGTCCTTAGGTTAGTTAGTTTTAAGTAGTTCTAAGTTCTAGGGGACTGATGACCTCAGAAGTTAAGTCCCATAGTGCTCAGAGCCATTTGAACCATTTGCTAATCTAATATCCTCAGCATCACCTTATTTAATTCGACTACATTCCATTATCCTCGTTTGGCTTGTGTTGATGTTCATCTTATATCCTCCTTTCAAGACACTGTCCATTCCGTTCAGCTGCTCTTCCAGGTCCTTTGCCGTCTCTGACAGAATTACAATGTCATCAGCAAACCTAAGAGTTTTATTTCTTCTCGATGGACTTTAATTCCTATTCCAAATTTTTCTTTTGTGTTCTTTACTGCTTGCTTAATACACAGACTGAATAACATCTGGGATAGGCTACTACACTGTCTCACTCCCTTCTCAACCACTGCTCCCCCTTTCATGTCCCTTGTGAGTTAACGGGCATTGCGCTCTCATTTAAATATATGGCCGAAATAGTCAGCCTACAGGAATTGTGAAACGGACCCTGTCACTGAGGACCGTGTGACACAAATGGCGCATATTCACCACGAGATGGGGAAATTCACAGGCGTCTATTGTCTATTGAGGCTTAAACGCTGTAGTGTGCGAGTGAGACAGACGGGAACCTACATCATAGGGAAACCCAGTAGAAGCCGTTGTGGCCAAGGAGACGTAGAAGTGTTAAATGTGGCGGACCTAAGATTGGTCATAAAGGGAAACATATATGGAAACTATTTAATTCTATAGTAATGCAGGGAATGAAGCCACAGTAATTTTAATCCACCATCCTTCATAAATTTTCAAGGTGATCCCAATAAAAACTGAATATTGATCATATCTGTATTTGCATGCGGATAGCTGCCACCACCCTTCAGAGAGGAATGGGGTGCTAAAAACACTGGTGCACAGGGCGCGCACCATCCCTGAGTCAGAGAGTCTGTCCCATGAACTGGAACACCTCAAAACTGTGTTCCGAAAAAACGGGTACTCGGAATGGCACATCAGACGCGCTCTCCGCCCCACCTCTACAATACAGCGTATGGAGACGGAGGAAGAGATAGCCACTGCCTGTATACCGTATACTGGCGCACTATCGGCGAAAATAGGACGAATACTGGGGAAACACCAAGTAGGAACTGTCTTTTACCCATCCAATAGAACACGAGCATTATTGAGAAGTGTCAAAGACGATCTCGGTTTGTGGAAGGCCGGCATATACCAGATTCCGTGCCAGTGTGGGAAGACTTATATTGGACACTGTTTGTCCGAAAATCACGAAATGGACTACCAACCTACCAGGGTCTTGGCACAGACATCTAAGTACTGGGACAGCTATCGAAATTCGTACCAGGGCCGGACTCATCAACCGAGATTGCGGCTGTAGCCTCAGCAAGGCATGGGAACCAGCATTGAGTCTAATTAAAAAGACGCTCAACGAAGTAAACGAACGGGCGACCAGGGCGGACGAGGCAATTACACCGACGCCAGCCTCTCAGCGACCGGCGGCGCGCGGCCGGGAACGGACCGCGGAGAGAACGCCTCGCAGTGGGAGGGGATTTAAGATGGCCGCCCGCCCTCAGAAGTTCAGTTCGTCAGCGCACCTGACGATGGCGACATGTCTGATCGCCGAAATATTGTGCCCGTTGGACACTACGGACCGGCAGTACACCCGTGGACTGTTTCAGCATATCCATTATAGTTTACGATTTACTGTTTAAGTGAAATTCACAAGTTTTGTAACAAAGACGTGAATGCTAAAATATGAACGCTTTAGTCGATCTTAACGGTCGACATTTCATATAGAAGCGCATCATTAAAATGACGAATGTTGTAAATATCAACTCTGTAACTTCATTAGTTTAAAAGATACAGTAAATTTAAAATATCAGTATTATTTCTTCCACACAAAGCACATTGAACGATGACAGCATGACACCTCATTGAACCATTAACGATGACAGCGTGACACCTCATTCAACCATTAGGTAATAGAACTTTTGTTGTAAAGTTTAGTGCATAATAATTACTTTTGTTCTTTATTTATTTATCAAAAGAAACATTGGTGCAAGGCTACCAGCCGTGACATTCAAAGTTAAGAAGGATTTGTATTGGTTTTATGTAAAAGAATTTAACGTTTATTATGTAATGGATATTATTGTTACTTTATTTAGAACGTGAAAGTGGTCAAGCTTTGATTATTTAAACACGTTAAACTGTAAAATAATGTAGAATAAGCTGTAGCCAATCAGATGGACGGCTTCAGGTAAGGTAACTGCCCTAGTCAGTTGAGCGAGAATATTCGGCGCGCGGGAAACGCGGCCGGGGACGAGCAGAGCGACAGTTCGGCTGGAGACACCAAAGGATACAGCTGGTGGAGACGCGAGAGCAGACGGTCCGTCTTTAGGTAGCTAGGAAGTGAAACGATTTAGAAAATTTCGCGTTGTGTAGTATCACGGGACTTAGTCTCTGAGCGGTGAGCAGCCGCGCGCCTGGTGTGAACTCCAACTTTTCGCATAGTTAACGAGGTGGAGTATTGGACTTGTGTCGCGATGAGATTGTGAATGATCGAACTGTATCAAATGAATATGCGCTCGAGTGTAACAGTAACTCTAAATACGACCTTTTTCGCTATTAGTTTGCTTTCTGAATAAACATTATTCTAACCAAATCGCAACTGTGTGGCCTACATTATTTATGGGTCGTTAATATAGTTCCCGGTATTATTATAACTGTTATTACATGTTATGTTAACTTTGTATTTCGCAAGCTTGCCATCAGCCAGACAAATTAACGAAAGGGTCACAAGTGTAATTTAGGGCGTGTAATGCGACCCGTGCGGTTCGACCCCTAGGCGAGTTTGAGCCAAGACATTTCGACGAAGAGGAACCGAATGTGAGCCCGAACATCTTTGGGGTGTTAGCTCACACCCTCAACTCTTATAACTGCCATCTGGTTTCTGTACAAATTGTAAATAGCCTTTCGCTCCCTGTATTTTACCCCTGCCACCTTTAGAATTTGATAGAGGGTATTCCAGTCAACATTGTCAAACGCTTTCTCTAAGTCTACAAATGCTAGAAACGTAGGTTTGCCTTTCCTTAATCTTTTTTCTAAGGTAAGTCGTAGGGTCAGTATTGCCTCACGTGTTCCAACATTTCTACAGAATCCAAACTGATCTTCCCCGAGGTCGGCTTCTACCAGTTTTTCCATTCGTTTGTAAAGAATTCGCGTTAGTATTTTGCAGCCGTGACTTATTAAACTGCCAGTCGGGTAATTTTCACATCTGCCAACACCTGCTTTCTTTGGGATTGGAATTATTATATTCTTCTTGAAGTCTGAGGGTATTTCGCCTGTCTCATACATCTTGCTCACCAGATGGTAGAGTTTTGTCAGGACTGGCTCTCCCAAGGCTGTCAGTAGTTCTAATGGAATGTTTTATATATATACTCAGTCGCTGCGACAATACATGGTCAATGTCAGCTATACAGTATACACTTTCTCAATATAAAACGGAAAATCAACAGCTAGAAAGAAAATCTAAATGCTATTCAACCCTTGTGCTGCCACGCTGCGACGATGCTCCATAGAGTCCATGTTTCCTTAGTTGGTTGGCAGAGCCAGACGCCCCTGGCCTCGCACCAGCGCCATGGCGAGTGACTAAACTGCCAGCTGCCAACTTCTTTATCGCGTGGGAACGACCTTTGCTTGTACGGGTGCGCCACACGGATGCTGCGCTCTATCTGTAATCGCTATCCACCTTCTCAGTTTCTTAATGAAACAATTCAGAACCACCTGAAAGCAGTAATAATTTCAGTTGCCTCGCGCGGTCGAGACTTAGACCGGAAATCATAACTAATTTTTCCACGGATAGAGCGTTCAAACACAGTAAAGCCGGGTTTCCACGGGGCGCGACACGCTGTCGTGGAACACTACCCGTGTGAACGAAGAGACGCGAGTTTGACTGTGACGTCACGGGCAGGCGTGAGGGCTCACGCTTCATATCAAACGTGTTTGATTTTCAGTCGTGAGTTTGCCTCGTCTGTGGCTGTGTCAGGTACGAACAACAAGATGGCAACTAGTACCATTAAAGGTCGTGTGATCAAGTTGCAAGACAGTGAAACTTTAGAATTTCTGGAACTTTACGCTACTGACAAGGGAACCTCCCCATCGCACCCCCCTCAGATTTAGTTATAAGTTGGCACAGTGGATAGGCCTTGAAAAACTGAACACAGATCAATTGAGAAAACAGGAAGAAGTTGTGTGGAACTGTGAAAAAATAAGCAAAATATACAAACTGAGTAGTTCATGGTAAGATAGGCAACATTAAGGACACTGTGACCGCAGCAGCGCCGTGGTCTCGTGGCAACGTGAGCAGCTGCCAAACGAAAGATTCTTGGTTCAAATCTTCTATCGAGTGAAAACGTTAATTTTTTATTTTCAGTTTATGTGACAAACTCATATGTTTTCATCACTTTTTTGGGAGTGATTATCACATCCACAAGAAAACCTAAATCGGGCAAGGTAGAAGAATCTTTTTTCCCATTCGCCAAGTGTACAAGTTAGGTGGGTCGACAACATATTCCTGTCACCAGTGTCGTATAGAATATATCAGATGTGTTTTCCTGTGGAGGAATCGGTTAACCTATGACCTTGCGATCAAATGTTTTCGGTTCCGATTGGAGAGGCACGTCCTTTCGTCTACTAATCGCACGGTTTTGCGATGGGGTCGCAAAACACAGACACTAAACTTATTACAGTGAACAGAGACGTCAATGAACGAACGGACAGATAATAACTATGCAAAAATAAAGAAAGTAAAATTTTCGCTCGTGTGAAGACTTGAACCAAGGACCTCTCCTCCTGCAGCTGCTCACTCTACCACGGGACCACGGCGCTCCTGAGATCACGTTCTCCTTTATGTTACCTATGTGGCCAAGACTGATGACCAGTTTGTATATTTTGCTTATTTTTTCACAGTTCCACACAACTTCTTCCTGTTTTCTCAATTGATCTGTGTTCAGTTTATCAAGGCCTATCCACTGTGCCAAGTTATAACTAAATCTGAGGGGGGTGCGATGGGGAGGTTCCCTTGTGAGTAGGTCTTGTATGATCTAAGTAGAGAAGATTACAGAGACCAAGATGCAAGAATGGCTGCTGCCAAAAGAGTTAGTGATGCCCTCCAAATTCCAGGATTCGGACCGAAAGAAGTAATTGCGAAATTTAAAAACTTGAAGAGTTCGTATTGTCAGGAACTGCAGAAAATAACCGAAAGCGAATGGTCCGGAGCTGGCACTGAGGAGGTTTATAAAACAAAAATCGTCTGGTTTGACAAGATGAATTCTTTCATTCGCCCATGCGTTCAGCAACGACCCACACTATCAAATCTGGTAAGTGAAATAAAAATTTGTTTCCATATTTGAAATTTTATACAGTTTCAAAATTGTTCCTTACATTTAAATTATTACAAAAGTTTTTATAATGATTATACACAATAGTAGGTATATAATAGAAACTGTACCAGCTTATTTTAATACAACAATATCTAGCTCTGTAACAATACATTCTTATGATAAAATATATCTAGCAATGTATTTACTTTGTGACACATCCTAAGTGAAGACAACCATGTACAAAATAATTGAGCACAATATTGACACTGATATGCTCTACGGTTCTGTATTTGGAACGTCGCCGAGTAGTACAATTTGCTAGGGCACAGCACCTTCATTATTAAAGTAATCACGGTACTTATCCCGAATTTGTTGTGCCTGTCGATGTGGACGTCTGTTAGCAGTTTTCGGAATGTCTTTTCATCCGTTTTTCTTGAGGTTCCACCAACCGATTCATTCTCTGTGCCAAAACTGTAGCAAAACCCGAACTCACCACAGCACAACTCTCGATAAGGAGCTCGTTCATGGCCGGCTTCGCGCGATCAACTGAATCACGCTTTCGCTGACACTCCACTCCGTGTGAACTGTCCACGCCCCACGACTGATGGTTTCACTCCTGTCATGGCACGAAATCAAGCACGAAAGCGTGGCAGACATTCGTGCTCATGCGCTGTGGGAACCCAGCTTTACTCTCTGTCGAAGTTGAGCTGTAACCGGGCTCGCATTCGTGAGGAAGGCTGTTTAGTTCCCTAGCCACACATCCAGATTAGGGTTTTTCGTGGTTTCCTTAAATCGGTTAAAGCTAAAGCTGGGATGATTCGTCTGGAAAAGTCAGGGCTGATTTCCTGTCTCATCCACCCTCAATCCGAGCTTCTGCACCATCTCTAATGACATCGGCATGAGAAGGACGTTGAACCTTAATCTTCTGTCCTTACGAAATAGTGTTGTGTCTAGCTGCGAATTCGATCTCCAATGTTCTAACTCTTCTATATGCAACTAGCTACGTACCAAGTGTTGCCTGGGTATGTATTTATTGAACCTTCTATTAGTCCACTCCTCCTCCCCCTCTGTCTGTCCATCTCCTCCTCTTTCCTTTCACTGTCCAACTTCTTCTCTGTTGGGAATAGAGTTAAAAGTGAAGAGGTAGTGAATGGAAACGTGATGCCTGATGCGGAAGTTTTACCGCACGAACGGTGAAAATACAGTAAGCAATAAACTTTTTCCTTTTCGTGATTTTGTGGGGGCTGTCAGCGAGAAAAAAAACTCGTAAAAGTTTGAAATTATATGTAAAATTTGCTGCAAGTCACTAAGTGCTCAGCCGGCCGCGGTGGTCTCGCGGTTCTAGGCGCTCAGTCCGGAGCCGCGCGAATGCTGCGGTCGCAGGTTCGAATCCTGCCTCGGGCATGGATGTTTGTGATGTCCTTAGGTTAGTTAGGTTTAAGTAGTTCTAAGTTCTAGGGGACTGATGACCACAGATGTTAAGTCCCATAGTGCTCAGAGCCGTTTGAACCATTTGAACTAAGTGCTCTCATTAACAAATACGGTTAAAGATAGTCTGGTTATTTGCGCATCGTGAGCTTAGATAGTTTCTCACTCCTATACATTTGAGAGGGAGGTGGTTCCTACCTCCACTCTGCTTCTTTCCCATACAGTGATATGTATATCAGGTTTGGCTGAAATCGATCCAGTGGTGTAGGAGGAGATATGGAACATCTATACATACACATACTTTTATAGCATGTATGGATTACCTCCAGCAGTTGACAGGGGTGTCATTTGTAGGTACATGATGAGAACTTGTGCATCATAAAAAATAAATAAACTGAGGAGGTGAAACTCGATCCCATCATACAACATAATGCTCTACTATAGAATTAACGGTCCATCAATCTTGTCGTTCATTGTCCAGTTGTATCACCACCAATAGCAACAGGGTCGTATGACTGCATCCCAGAAACAATGCGGGTAGCTTGACTTAATCCAGATCGAGATCGAGACGGAAATACAAGCGCTGGCCACCCATAGTTGTTAGTTTCGCATCCGTACCGTCAGTGGCTCGGACTTGGCGTCAAGACCCTCTGCCTGCGTTAGGAAAGTGTGCGCGCTTTCCTCGTCCAGTTGCGTTGATATTCCCGAAGCTTTTCGATCGCTTACCTTATCTTCGCACACAGTTACTCTTTTGCTCTTGTCTTTTCTCTGTGTTTCATCCGTGACTTTATTCGTCCGTCGTTGGCGATTCTTGGCTTTTACATTTTGGGTTTCTCTGTTTGTCCTTTCGGATGGGTGAACGTTCTCGCCGCCGACCACTCGCTCCTAACGGCCAGTCGCTATATCTCACAAACCAACTCATGACATTCGCACACCTGGGTAGTGCGTCGTTAAACAGGCATTGACGTATAGTCTGATGGTCGGCAAGCGTACGATACACGGTCTTTTACCGATACTGGCTAAATACAATATTCTTAGCCATGAAAAAGAAGGGACAGGATGATAGGACACCTGTTAAAACATGAGGGAGTAACTTCCATGATACTAGAGGGAACTGTAGAGAGTAAAAACTGTAGGGGAATACAGAGATTGAGATACGTGCAGTAAATATTTGTGAACGTAAGTTGCAAGTGCTACTCTGAGGTGAAAAGGTTAACACAGGAGAGGAATTCGTGGCGGGCTGCATCAAACCAGTCAGAAGACTGATGACTCAAAAAAAGTCCATGAAAGGGCAGACAGAACCAGCTGTGGTGTCAGTCTGCGTATTTTATGCAGACTGTTTTTGAAGAGTTGCGACGTGACGGGGTTGGAAACGTGTTTTCCGTGTGCAGGCTGCAAATTATCTGCCTCAGGACGGCGACTGCTCGATGTCCCTTCACTCGGCAACGTAGATACTTACAAGATGATGTAAAAGCAGCGTTGATAAAAAACAGCAACTAATATCTACAATTACTGAGGCCGCGCAACTCTAGTAATGAAATAAAGTTATGTAGAAAAACTGTCATTAAAAAATTTATCGCGTAGTAAGATAATGGATTGGCTTCTGGAAAACAATGTCCGAAATTTCCACTAAAAAAATATTTATTTGTTCTTATAGCCAAAGAAAGGGTACTATTCAGTCCACATTTAAACTACTGGTTATTTTCGTGAAGTTCACATTTCATACACTCATTTCGCATGCACAGCAGCCAGAAATTTGTCCAAACCCGACCCGAGTTAAACAACGTTTTATCAGTCATTAATTTCACCACTAATTTGAGTTAATACATTTGGTCCTTCTTATGGATTTCTGAAAAAAGAAAACTGCTCGCCATAAATGCTCAGTGGTTGAATAGTGAAACATGCCATGCGGATACTATGAAGGCCAAATTTGACACTCGAATATTTGTCCAATTAAACAGTTATAGAACGTCCAAATTCCACAAAACTGTCCATAACTACATCAGCGTTGGTCACGACACGTATCAAAACGAAGAACTCAATATTCCTTCATCTGACACATAAAGAGAAACATCACATTTAACACGTCCTTCAGCGACCGAAGCTGGCGAGCGACTCGCCTCCTGCAGTATCACTCCCAGTATAAGTATCAGGTAACGAGTGGGAACCGTCTCAATTCTGATTGGCTGATCACACTGACTGCCAATCAGAATGCATGATCATTCTCGCGCCAAAACTGGCCTACACCAACGCTTGTACACAGATTCATTTGCGTCATTCTGACATACAAATATTAAGGTAATGTTTAATAAACGAAAACTAAAAGACAATAATTCTGAAAATATCATTTAGATACATATAATACTCCAGCTGACTTTTTGGCTGCTCTGTTACAATAGCAATCACACATAGACATACGTTATCAGCAAAGTGGGTAAATTCTCTATGAACATTTTCCCACGACAGGCTTGCATAACTCTTGCAGGTTACTTAAGACGGTATAAAATGCAACATTAAAATTTGACGAATGTCCCACGTACACACACTCTCATTCACTCACATATACTCCCACAACAATCTTAGACATCAATAATAATTTTGTCTGATTTTTATGTTACGAAAACGAAAAATAATTAAAGTTTTAGTATGAAAATCTCAGTTAATTAATTCTGCACACTGAGAGTTCTGTTTATGTTTTTAGGTAACACCAAAAGATAAACTGTTATATTTCCCAACTGAATTTAGTTTCCTAAGCGTTGGTTTTTGACTTTTTTAGCAATTTTTTCTATCTCTGAAACTATGATAGCTATAAAGCTGAAATTTGGATACAATCTTCTCCTGAATGTCAAAAGGGAGTGTACCGATTTTGAAAATGATTGAGTGATATTTAATATCATTTATTTAGGTTCTTATAGGGGGTGAATGTACGGTCGCTAAGAAGTGACACAGGAGCCTTTCTCACGCTACCGTAGTAGCACGTGTACATGACTCATTAGCTAAGACACAAGTGGCGGTTTCTTTTACAGCCTCCGGCTTCAATATGTGGGCTTTATAGCAACGAATGTTATCGCGCATTAACTCGCGACATAACAGAGTCTTGGTATTCCATCTCTAGCATCCGTGTACATATGCTCTCGTGCGGGATTGGTGGTTACTTCATTCTGAACAAATTGCTACGTTCACTTAGCAAACACTAAACGTAAAGAAGATTCTATACTCACTGTAGAGAAAGCTGTACACAGCTCTGCAGGGTTGATTTTCCATAGCCTTCCAGCAAAGCTAGGACACTGATGTGATGAAAGCCAATGTTTTCAAGTACAAGTTGGAATGCTTCCTTATAGCGCAATACGTCCATTCTGCACATGCGTTCTTTACACTGTCATTTATTGTATACACTATTGCAAAATATTTATCTAATATTAATTTTTTATTTTGTTCTCTACTTTTAAATTTTCTTTCAACTTTTCATGAATATGTAGTGACTCGCTTGGTCAGGTAACCTTGGCACACTTGATCCCACGGAGCCTGATGAAATGAAAATGAAAATTTCTTCATCTACCAAGAATAGAACCTGCTACTTTCGGGTGAGGGCCTTGCGTATCTGGGTTCACTAGCTGGTTCGGTTCAGTGACAGGTGAAATTCCACTGCAGTATGGGCAACGAAATGTGTACACTTCACCAAAAACAGAGGAAGGCATACTGCCTGTAAATAACTCTGCCATGTACAGTTCAACAAATTTATGCAGTTTTTTTATTTTCTAGAACTTGTTTTGATAATGAAACATGCAGAAAGATAAATTTCGTCTTCCTTGTAACATTCTTAACAATGTACGACGTTAAATTCCATATATTACTGCAACTGGTCACACGTCCAACCTATTTCACCTGATCAGGGAATCTCTATATATGACTTTATTTACTGTAAAATCCTCAAACATTCTACTGCTGTGTGTGTCGCTGCTTGGTTTTTTTAGAAATCACAAATGTTAAAGATAGCTTAGTCACTAACGAAGGTGAAATCTGTGAATGATCAATCGATACAGTGGCACTCGGTAGCTAATTGTTTAAAGGGTTATGCACAGCACCACATGGATGCGAAATTCGGTGTTACAATCAGCACATAGCGGTCCGCCCCGGTAGCTGAGTGGTCAGCGTGACAGACTGTCAATCCGAAGGGCCCGGGTTCGATTCCTGGCTGGGTCGGAGATTTTCTCCGCTCAGGGACTGGTTATTGTGTAGTCCTAATCATCATCATTTCATCCCCATCGACGCGCAGGTCGCCGAAGTGGCGTCAAATCGAAAGACCTGCAGCAGGCGAACGGTCTACCCGACGGGAGGCCCTAGCCACACGACATTTCCATTTATTACCACATAGCGGAGATGCTGAGCCACAGACAGGTACAACAAAAAGTCACAAATAAAGCTTTCGGCACATAACGCCTTCATCAAAAACGGACAATACACACACACAGACACACACACACGACTGCAGTCTCAGGCAACTGAAGCCTTAGTGTATGGGTGAGATGCGCGCGCGCGCGTCTGTCTGTGTGTGTGTGTGTCTTTGACGAAGGCCATGCTGGCTGAAAGCTTTATTTGTGACTGTGTTTTTGTTGTGCCTAACTGTGACTCAGGATCTCCGCTATATGGCGAGTAGCAACTTCCCTTTTCATAACATTGTTACATTCCATCCTGGATTTTCTATTGTTTGGTGTTACAATCACGTGACGTATTTGGTGGTAATGGGTCATCAGTTCTCTAACTAGATTATTACGACCCTCCAACCACTTCCTCTCCTGTGCAAACGCCTGCATCTCAGAGTAGCATTTCATTCCAACCTCTGTCGTCCCCTACAATTTTCGCCCTCAACAGCTCCTCGAGTACCGTGGAAGTAATTTCTGATGTCTTAAGACGTGTCCTGTCATCTTGTCCCTTCTTCCTGTCAATGGTTTCCACATTTTGCCATTCTCCTCGATCCTGTGGAGACTTTCCTCGTTTCTTGTCTTATCAGTTCACCTAATTTCGTCATCTTTCTGTAGCATCACATCTCAGACGCTCGGAATCTCTGTTTCTCCGGTTATCTTACGTTATCTTGAAACCTGACACCTTATGTGCAACAAGCTGAGAGGATGCGTGGTTCCATCTCTTTCTCCATTCTCGGAAAAATAGCTCAAGAAGCCTAAGCAGCAACTGCAAGAGTGTGTCCATCCTCCATCACAGAAATTATGCAATTTCCACATTCTGCATTTGCGTAAATATTTTACTAACTACGTAATCGACGAACGTATTTTTAACTGAACAAGAAGTTTCTAGTGATGTTACTGTAACGTCAATTTTGTTTTGTTTTGGGAAATGCATGTGAATTTTGGTACATTTTGGTTCATTTTACACTTTACGGAGTTTATGGACGTGCATAAATTGTGAGTAAAATATAATTCTGCGGTTTTGTTACGGCGTCGAAATGGTCGTGGATTTTATCACTTAATATTGTTTAATACGAACTTTATCGAGGTATAGATAATGGCTGCGCAGAGCGCTGCTCCATTTAGCAAAGATAAGACCACTTTTCTCACACGTGCACAAAGTAAACACCAGCTGTATACATACAAAGGCTTTTATTACTACAGAATATCAAGTTCTCCCCTCCCCCTCCTCCAAAAAAATTTCTTCGTTATAAACATGGACTGGACGAAATAATATTTGCACTCTGATATGCTTACAGGAATAGTTCACTAAATAACATGAATTTTAGTAAAACTACACGTGGAAGCAACAATTGTTCTTCAATAATACTTCTCTAATCGTGATCGTGAATATATAACAGAATGAAGGTCCAATATGAGAACAATTATTTTTTAGCAAAGGGATCGCGACACTGATGAAGATTAGCCCAGTCAACCTCGTTTCTGGAATGTTTTTACTCTCTTTGAACTTTAAGCGTACATCTGCGTAATAGGCGGCTACCTTCGGCATCGATCCCTAGTGATTTGTTTTCCATAGTAATGTTAAAAGACATTTCAAAAACAGCTTAATATAATGCAAAGTATTTCAGCTGACAATTGAAACATTGTACTTGCTATACAAGTACACACCATCAGACTTTCGGAGAAACATCATACAAACAATTCCCAAGATTCTAAGAGCCGACAAGCGCGAGTATTATCGAACAATCAGCTTACCAGCCCATGCATCCAAATTGATAACATGAATAATGTACACAAGAATGGAAAACAAAATTGAGGCACTGTTAGAGGACGATCGGTTTGGTCTTAGGAAAGATAAAGACGCCAGAGAGGCAGTCCTCCCGTTGCGGTTGACAATGGAACCAAGACTGAAGAAAAATCAAGACACGTTCATAGGATCTGTCGACCTGGAAAACGCGTTCGACAATGTAAAATGGTGCAAGGTCTTCGAAATCCTGAGAAAAGTAGGTGTGAGATGTAGAGAGAGACGGATAATATAAAATACATGTAAAAGAACCAAGAGGGAAGAACAAGATTTGAAGGCCAACAACGAAGTGCACGGATTAAAATGGATGTAACACAGAGACGTAGTTTTTCGTCCCTGCTGTTCAGTCAATGCGTTGAGGAAGCAATTACGGAAATAAAAGAAAGGTTCAAGACAGGGATTAAAATTCAAAGTGAAAGGATAACAATATTAAGATTCGCTGATGACACTGCTATACTCACTGAATGTGGAGAAGAATTACGGGATCTGATGAATGCAATGAACTGTATATTGAGTACAGAAAATGGATTCAGAGTAAATTGTAGAAAGACGAAAGTAATGAGACGTAGCAGAAATGAGAACAGCGAAAAAGTTAATATTATAATTGGTAAGCCCGCATCTCGTGGTCGTGCGGTAGCGTTCTCGCTTCCCACGCCCGGGTTCCCGGGTTCGATTCCCGGCGGGGTCAGGGATTTTCTCTGCCTCGTGATGGCTGGGTGTTGTGTGCTGTCCTTAGGTTAGTTAGGTTTAAGTAGTTCTAAGTTCTAGGGGACTTATGACCACAGCAGTTGAGTCCCATAGTGCTCAGAGCCATTTGAACCATATAATTGGTAATCACGTAGTAGACGAAGTTAAGGAATTCCGCTACCTAGGCAGCAAAATAACCAGTGTCGGACGGAGCAAGGAGGACATAAAAAGCAGACTAGCACTGGCAAAAAGGGAATTCCTGGCCAAGAGATGTCTACTAGTATCACACGTGAATATTGAAAGAGGAATAAATTTCGGAGAATGTACGTTTCGAGCACAGTATTGTATGGTAGTGAGACACTGACTGTGGGATAACAGGAACAGAGGAGCATAGAAGCATTTGAGATGTGGTGCTGCAGACGAATGTTGAAAATTAGATGGACTGATAAGGTACGTAATGAGGAGGTTCTCCGTAGCATCGGCTGGGAAAGGAATATATGGAAAACATTGACAAGAAGAAGGGATAGGGTGATACGGTGTTAAGACATGAGGGAATAACTTCCATGATACTAGACTGGGTGCAGACGGTAAGATTGAGGACGGTAGATTGCAAGTGCTACTCTGAGATGAAAAGGCATGAATATAGCTTTTCTGTGTAACTTGATTAAGACTACACTTCCACCACATAAACTAGTTTCTGATGTCGTCGAACACTGCGAGTAAATCTACGGTGGTTTTCCCATGTCGATGAAGTATTCGGAAGTGTTCTGCGTGCTGCTTTTGACGATCTACACTTATTGTAATCGAATTTCACAACAAATAAGCCACATCAACACTTTCGGCTGCACTGTTTTCCAACCAAACTAATTCCGAGATGTAAAAAATAGGGTCCAGTTCTTAGCAAAAATCAGAACAGATTTATCACATGGAACAGCCATGGTAGATCGAAGAGAAAGACCTTGCGCATTACAGAAGTATACGTAATTACGCCTTCGAAGATGCACATCTTTACCGTACATACACTCCTGGAAATTGAAATAAGAACACTGTGAATTCATTGTCCCAGGAAGGGGAAACTTTATTGACACATTCCTGGGGTCAGATACATCACATGATCACACTGACAGAACCACAGGCACATAGACACAGGCAACAGAGCATGCACAATGTCGGCACTAGTACAGTGTATATCCACCTTTCGCAGCAATGCAGGCTGCTATTCTCCCATGGAGATGATCGTAGAGATGCTGGATGTAGTCCTGTGGAACGGCTTGCCATGCCATTTCCACCTGGCGCCTCAGTTGGACCAGCGTTCGTGCTGGACGTGCAGACCGCGTGAGACGACGCTTCATCCAGTCCCAAACATGCTCAATGGGGGACAGATCCGGAGATCTTGCTGGCCAGGGTAGTTGACTTACACCTTCTAGAGCACGTTGGGTGGCACGGGATACATGCGGACGTGCATTGTCCTGTTGGAACAGCAAGTTCCCTTGCCGGTCTAGGAATGGTAGAACGATGGGTTCGATGACGGTTTGGATGTACCGTGCACTATTCAGTGTCCCCTCGACGATCACCAGTGGTGTACGGCCAGTGTAGGAGATCGCTCCCCACACCATGATGCCGGGTGTTGGCCCTGTGTGCCTCGGTCGTATGCAGTCCTGATTGTGGCGCTCACCTGCACGGCGCCAAACACGCATACGACCATCATTGGCACCAAGGCAGAAGCGACTCTCATCGCTGAAGACGACACGTCTCCATTCGTCCCTCCATTCACGCCTGTCTCGACACCACTGGAGGCGGGCTGCACGATGTTGGGGCGTGAGCGGAAGACGGCCTAACGGTGTGCGGGACCGTAGCCCAGCTTCATGGAGACGGTTGAGAATGGTTCTCGCCGATACCCCAGGAGCAACAGTGTCCCTAATTTGCTGGGAAGTGGCGGTGCGGTCCCCTACGGCACTGCGTAGGATCCTACGGTCTTGGCGTGCATCCGTGCGTCGCTGCGGTCCGGTCCCAGGTCGACGGGCACGTGCACCTTCCGCCGACCACTGGCGACAACATCGATGTACTGTGGAGACCTCACGCCCCACGTGTTGAGCAATTCGGCGGTACGTCCACCCGGCCTCCCGCATGCCCACTATACGCCCTCGCTCAAAGTCCGTCAACTGCACATACGGTTCACGTCCACGCTGTCGCGGCATGCTACCAGTGTTAAATTAAAGACTGCGATGGAGCTCCGTATGCCACGGCAAACTGGCTGACACTGACGGCGGCGGTGCACAAATGCTGCGCAGCTAGCGCCATTCGACGGCCAACACCGCGGTTCCTGGTGTGTCCGCTGTGCCGTGCGTGTGATCATTGCTTGTAAAGCCCTCTCGCAGTGTCCGGAGTAAGTATGGTGGGTCTGACACACCGGTGTCAATGTGTTCTTTTTTCCATTTCCAGGAGTGTATCAGCTACACAAAATAATTCCTTGATTGGCTACAGCCTGTCTGGAGCTTAGGACACCATGTGTGGCAATGAGAAAACATTCTGAGGTTGCGAGTTTTTTCCATTCACTGAATGACACTAACAGGTATCATCGAGAGATGCCACGCCCACTGTTCCATTGCCTCTGCGACGCATCTCCAACATGAAAGTCACCTGTAATCCAGTTGCTTATCGGTTATACTTGGTGTATTTAAACTCGACCTGAAAACTTTCGGCTATGTCCATGGATGTTAGGTGACATGTTAGTGACATGTTTGCACTCCCCTTAAAAAAAGAGAACATCTGACGGTTTGGGGCACTATGGATGGCGTTAGAGTGATACCACGGGAAGATATAGACCCATTACTCCCTGGCCGCACCGCTGAAGTAAGTCGTGGCAGCAAAGTAGTTTTTACAGAATGGGTGCTGTAGGAGCGTCCACGTGGAAATATGAGAGTATTCAGAATGTACGAGGGTGGATGCATTTATACACATTTGCGACGTTGTTGAACCCAGCCATCAAAACCAGTTCGGAAAAAATCAGGGTTTTGCTTCATGGAATCCCTGTCAGATTCGGCACCAAATTTCCGGCCGAGTTAGTCCTCTATTAACTATAATCTATCGTAGATCCCTCGAACATTTAACTGTTTCCAATAGCTAGAAGAAAGCACAAGTCTCACCTCTCGACAAGAAGGATAGCAAAAGTATTACAGACTCTTAGAATATATTCTGAGCTCAAAGATAATGAGATTTCCAACAGGAACGACCTCCTTCATACCAACCAGCATAGATAATCTGAAACCCAACTCACACTTTTCTCACATGACATCCTGAAGGTCATAGGTCAAGGCAGTCAAGTAGATGCTACCTTTCCCAATTTCCGGAAAGTATTTGACTCAATACCACACCTACACTTATTAAAAAGTGCAATAGCATGGTAAACCAGGCGTAATTTGTGACTGGACTGAGAATTTTTTTGGTAGCTAGGACACAACAAATCTTTGATGAAGACTCATCGGCAGATGTATATGTGGAAGTAACTTTGGGTATATGGCAGAGAAGTGTGTTGGGCCCCTCGCTGTTATGTTGTATACTAATGATCTAGCGGACAATATTAATAGTACCCTCAAAATTTTCGCATATTATGTTGTTATCTACAACGAAGTACAGTCAGAACGAAGCTGTACAAATATTCAGTCAGGCCTTGATAAGATTTCAAAGTGGTACAAAGATTGGCAACATGATTTAAATGTTCGGAAATGCAAAATTGTACACTTCACAAAACGAAGAAACATAGGAGCCTATGAATATAGTATGAAGAAGTCTGTAAACTCGTACAAATACCCAGGTGTAACACTAGGAACATGAAATGGAATGATCACAAAGGTTCAGTTGTGAGTAAAATAGGCAGCAGACTTTGTTTTGTTGGTAGACTACTATGGAAATGCAACCGATCTACCCTCATGCTCATAAATTAAAAATAATGCTGAAACATGATGAAACAACGCTCTGGTTTGCCGGTTTAATTCACCTCGGGGTATGACCATGCGGTGCATTTGACCTGCGGTCGTCGCACGGTGACACTGGCAGCAGTCCACATATGGAGAGGTGTGTTGGTGCACGTCAGAGTATGGTGCAGCTGGTAAGTGTGCAGACGTTTTCGGAGGTGCTAATGGGGACTGTGTGTTGAAAATGGCTCAAAGGACACATACTGATGACGTTATGAGGGTTAGAATACTAGGGCGACTGGAGGCTGGTCAAACACAGCAGGTCGTAGCATAGGCCCTCCGTGTGCCACAAAGTGTAATCTCACGATTATAGCAACGATTCCAGCAGACAGGAAACGTGTCCAGGCGCTACAGTACGGGACGTCCACAGTGTACAGCACCACAAGAAGACCGATATCTCACCATCAATGCCCGCAGATGGCTACGGAGTACTGCAGGTAGCCTTACTCGGGACCTTACCGCAGCTACTGGAAAAATTGTCTCCAGACACACAGTCTATAGACGACTGAACAGACACGGTTTATTCGCCCGGAGACCTGCAAGGTGCACCCACTGACCACTGGTCACAGGAGAGCCCGTAGAACCTGGTGTCAAGAACACAGTACATGGTCATTGGAACAGTGGTCCCAGGTTATGTTCACGGACGAACCCAGGTATAGTCTGAACAGTGATTCTCGCCGGGTTTTCATCTGGCGTGAAGCAGGAACCAGATACAAACCTCTTAATGTTCTTGAAAGGGACCTGTATGGAGGTCGTGGTTTGATGGTGTGGGGTGGGATTATGATTGGTGCACGTACACCCCTGCATGTCTTTGGCAGAGGAACTGTAACAGGTCAGGTGTATCGGGACGTCATTTTGCACGAGTATGTCCGCATTTTCAGGGGTGCAGTGGCTCCCACCTTACTCCTGGTGGATGATAACGCACGGCCCCGCCGAGCTGCCATCGTGGAGGAGTACAGAAAATATCAGGCGAAAGGAGTGGCCTGTCTGTTCTCCAGACCTAAACGCCATCGAGCACGTCTGGGATGCTCGCGGTCGACGTATCGCTGCCCGTCTTCAAACCCCCAGGGTCCTTCAGGAGCTCCGACAGGTACTGGTGCAAGAATGGGAGGCTATACCCCAGCTGCTGCTCGACCACCTGATCTAGAGTATGCCAACTTGTTGTGCGGCCTGTGTACATGCGCATGGTGATCATATCCCATACTGATGTCGGGGTACATGCGCAGGAAACAATGGCGTTTAGTAGCAATGTGTTTCGGGACCGTTTCCTCAACTTATCACCAATACCGTGGACTTAACAGATCTGTGTCGTGTGTGTTCCCTACGTGCCTATGCTGTTAGCGCCAGTTTTGTGTAGTGCCACGTTGTGTGGCACCACATTCTGGAATTATCCTTAATTTATGAGCATGAGTGTATGAAGGAGGTTGCTTACAAATCACTCGTGCAACCCATGTAGAATACTGCGCAAATGTGTGGGACCCGAACAGAATAGGATTAACAGGGGATGTTGAACGTACACAGAAAAGGGCAGCACGAATGGTTACAGGTTTGTTTGACCCCTCGGGGGAGCTTCACTGATGTTTGAAAGAACTGAACTGGCAGATTCAAGACAGACTGAAACTATCCCGAGAAAGTTTATTAACATCTACTAACACAGTTTCAAGAATCAGCTTCACATAATGACTTTACAAATATACTATATCGCTCATATAAGTATCGTGAAAATAAGATTAGATTAATTGCAACACCCACAGAGGCATTTAATCAGTCATATTTCGTGAGCTCCATACATGGATGGAACAGGGAAAAAGCCGTAATAACTGGTACACTGAAGTGGTCTCTGCCATGTATTTCACAGTGGTCCATAGAGTATAGATGTAGATGTAGGATCTTACTCTCATAGAAAATAACTGAGATTATTAGGACCAGCAGCTGTAAGGTGCTAAGAAACATCCCCCCAATTCGGTAGCTCTGCTCATCAACGAGTGGTGTCTCCTGGGAAGGTACACCTGAGAAAAAACTAGTGGACTCTCTTCTTCGTCGAATTGGCGCCATAATCGAAGTTAGCAGCTGTGCTACACAGTACTATCGTCATATCTACCGCAGGTGGCATGTTTTTTGTCCAGTGTACTCATAAGGAACACATCGTCTCCAGTGCATTTCTCTGAGGGTGAGCACAGATATCTGCAAATGTTGCTTGACTCACTTCTCCTCCCTTTCTCGTACTCACTAGGTAATCGAAGGGTTATGTGGTTTCAAAATGACGGAAGGACGACACAATGTGCATGCTGCGTTAGTAACTACTTAAAAGTGCAATTTATGTAACGATGGATTAGTCGGCTATTAATTTCTTCTCCAACATATGCAGCATGTTGATGCAGGTTCCGCAACTCTATTATTGATTCTGAATAAAATGCCAGCAACAGTTGCGGTTTTTTTATTTTAGAAACCAAAACCGTCTTCGGTCCCCAGGTCCTTTATCCAGTGGTACGCCAGGGCTGTTCAATAAAGAATGATCAGAATTTTTTTTTGACAGCATACCTTTATTCCTCCTGATAATTTTGACGGTCCTTCTCAAAGTAGTCTCCTGTGGATGCGATGCACTTTTCCCAGCGCTTCTGCGAGTCTGCAAAGTCATGCTAGAATAGCCTCTATATCTGGTGACGGAAAATGCCCCCCTCAAAGGTGTTTCTTCTTTTAGGGAATAGAAAGAAGTCACACAGGGGCAAATCCGGACTATAAGGGGGGCGCTGGATGCACTTGACATAGATTTTTGCAAGATATTCAGTAAAAACGTTTGCTATATGTGGCCGTGGATTATTCTTGGTGCAATATACAGCCTTCTTCACGTATGTGAGGTCTTTTGCATCTGATATAGACTTGTAAAGTTTTCAGGTCATACCCAGCCAGTTGGCGATTTGTGTCCAGATACATGCTGATAAACCATTACATGTATAGCAATAAATTAGATCACCATAACTTTCCCAGGAGAGGAAACTACGTCTACTTCTTTGGGGCTTGTTGATGAAGGAGATTTCCATACTGAGCTTTGCTGTTTGCGCTTAGACTCAAAATGATCTATCCAAATTCCATCACCAGTGATTACCTTTGAAACAAACTCTGGATATCCTCTGAAATAAACTTCAACTGCGTGCAGACCTGCTTGTTGATGAAGGAGATTTCCATACTGAGCTTTGCTGTTTGCGCTTAGACTCAAAATGATCTATCCAAATTCCATCACCAGTGATTACCTTTGAAACAAACTCTGGATATCCTCTGAAATAAACTTCAACTGCGTGCAGACCTGCATGCGAATGTTCTCATGTTCAGAAATCCGCTTTCTTGAAGCCACTAAACAAGCATTTCTCATATGTAAATTTTCTGTAACCAGCTTGATCGTGGCACCCAATGAAAATTTTCAGTAAGTGTTCGTAAGGTTATTTGTGACCCTCTCTCACAATGACAGCAGCACTATTGGTGTTTTCTTCTATAGGAGAAGTAACTAGATTGCCGGGTCCAAGTTCCTTTTAAATTGATTGTCTCCCCTCTTTAAACAATTCCAACCATCTTCAAGTTTTCCTGTAGGGAAGAGGAGACTCTCCATAGGCCTCCCATAATAGGCCGCAGCTGAAGATCTGTTGAGACGAAAGCACAATTTCAAAGCCACATAATTGTTCATCGCGTGTCACCTCTATTGCTGCGGTAGGCATTACTGAACATGTCTCAGCTTGCCTGCTTCGTACAGGCGGGACAATGAAACTAGTACGGCGTGTTTGTTCGCATTTAGCTAACAGAATGTTATAACATTAAATCCTATCGCGAGAAATTATGACCATAAAAAATTATGATCATTCATTATTGAACAGCCCTCGTATGCGGGACGTCCTGAGAGAACACAGAAAGACTGCTCAGTTCTCTTGAGACGTCTGACATACACCACTGGATAATGGCCACGTGGATCTAAACCGATCTTGGTTTCCAAAATGAAAAGAAAATTGCAACTGGTGCTGGCATTTTATTCAAAACAGTCGACTATCGACGTGATCCATGCCCAACGTGGATCAGATAAGAAGCTGATGGTTTTCTTCTACTGGCGTTATGTGAAGAGCCGAGTTTACTTTCAGTCCACATTCGTATGGATACCTTCCACTATTCGCCTTGGGATGCTAGAGAGTATGTCAGCCACGCGGGATTAGCCGAGCGGTCTTGGGCGCTGCAGTCATGGACTGTGCGGCTGATCCAGGCGAAGGTTCGAGTCCTCCCTCGGGCATAGGTGAGTGTGTTTGTCCTTAGGATAATTTAGGTTAAGTAGTGTGTAAGCTTAGGGACTGATGACCTTAACAGTTAAGTCCCATAAGATTTCACACAGAAAAAAAGAGTATGTCAGTCAAAGTACATCGTTGTTATATTGATGAACAGTTTTGGAACAGCGGGTGTAAAAAAAGAGAACAACCTTTTAATACGACCTTAAAAAAGTGCGCATCTTTTCACTGCATGTGGTACACAGCTCATGTAGTTTGTTTTGTTTGTTTTAGTATCTCTTTCCATTCATGTGATACTACAGTCGTCAGAACGTAATGAGCAACCGATTGATTTGTTTCTCAAATATATATTTAAAAAAATGTTATCTTCTTAGGAGCGTTAGGAGTCAACATAACAACAACATTGCACATGATTGATTTCTTTAATGAAACCACCCAAAAAACATCCTTGAATGCCGTCTAAAAGTTTCTTGATGGATGTCTTTTCCATCAGGTGTGTACAAATTTTGCACTGGAAAAAAAGAAAGGTTGCAAATCGAAGGAAACGTATCAGAAAAGAAAATAATAATTTTATCTTCGTCGTTGCAGTTTATTGGTACGTATTTGGGGCCAAATCTTTGTAAGTTTCTGAGTATGAGATCTAGAATTGTAACGTGCGCAATACAGTCTAGCTAAATTTTATATCAGTTGTTTGTACCTCAGAAATGTGATTATTATTGGGGTTTCGACAGATATATTTTATTAGCTGCTTCTGTCGTTTGGATCTGATATTCCATTTACTGTGTATTCACTTCAGAAATCAATAGCCGCTTACTGTTCTGTGGTACTATCTTGTTTATTTTATTTTTATTTGCAGACTGCACAGCTTTGAGAGATTTCTGCTACGTCTTCCAGCCGTACCATCACAAGTAAGTTCAAATTCATTTTTTTCACTTATTTAATACATCTAAGCCAACATTTCCTGTTCGTTATGCTAAAGTGTCTTCATGGGCTGTGCTCTTGGTGACCAATCGATGAACGACAAGAAACTGAGCAGAAGACCAACTATTTTTTGACTCATATAAAGAAAGGTAAAATCGAACCTCCTTTCACGAGTCTTAAAGCAAATGTTAACAATGATGAAATTGCAATCTGAGAAAAATCCCCCCCTCCAGGCGTCATCCCCGTGTTCTATGTTCAGTTCCTCTTACTATCGAAAGGCAGTCGCCCATCATAATTAAATTTTCTTCTCCCTTAATGATTGAACAATTAATATCTCTTTGTCCATTCTTTCAGAATCGTCATTATCTAAGTATCCAGTAAGCTAATGTGACGGATGTTCGCTTCGTGTATGTTGACTGTGATAATGCGTTCAATACGCCCTTCATAGTAGCTTATCCGCATTCCTATTTTCGTATTCATTATTACACCTACTCCTGCATTAATAATAGCTGATTTTGTATTTATAATCGTACATTCAACTGATCAGAAGTCCTTTTCTTTCTGCCACCACAGTTCACAATTTTCATTGTATCAAACTTCAACCTATCCATTTCCCGTTCAAAATTCTGTAACCTTTCCATCCAATTAAGGGCTATAGCATTCCACTCCCCGACCTGTATAATGTCAGTTTTGGTTTTCCAGATTACAAACTTCTCCTGAGCAGTTCCGGCCGTCCGGAGATCAGTGAATGGGACTATACCTCCGGAACATTTTCACCACTAAACTACACAGCAGAGATGCGTGACCTCGGAAAATCTAACATTTATGATTTCCTCTTGCTTTCAGCCTTTTGCGGACCACACAGCAGAGTCGTACCCGATAATGTTATATGGCCAGAACACTTATCCAGATTAGAATGAAATTTTCACTCTGCAGGGGAGTGTGGATTCTGGAAACGTCTCCCAGGCTATGGCTAAGCCCTATCTCCCCAACATTCTTTTTACAGGGAGTGCTAGTCTTGCAAGTTTCGCAGGACAGCTCCTGTGAAGTTTGGAAGGTAGGAGACGAAATAATGGCGGAAGTTATGTTGTGAGGACGGGTCCTGAGTCGTGCATGGGTAGCAGTCAGTAGAGCAATTGCCCGCGAAGGTCAAAGGTTCCGAGTTCGAGTCTTGGTCCGAAAAAAAAACAGATTTAATCTGCCACGAAGTTTCAGTTAGCCATACTATTACCTCCAGAAAGAAAAGGCTGCTACCGCAGACATATAAAACTAAACTAAACTCCTCCCGAACAGGCCATGAAGGCCCAACGGTGCCGACCGGCCGCCGTGTCATCCTCAGACCACAGGCGTCACTGGATGCGGGTATCGAGAGGCATGTGGTCAGCACACCGCTCTCCCGGCCGTACGTCCCTTTACGAGACCGGAGCCGCTACTTTTCAGTCAAGTACCTCCTCAGTTTGCCTCACAGGGGCTGAGTGCACCTCGCTTGCCAACAGCGCTCGGCAGACCGGATGGTCACCTATCCAAGTGTTAGCCCAGCCGGACAGCGCTTAACTTTGGTGATCTGACGGTAACTGGTGTTACCACTGCGGCAAGGCCGTTGGCACTACAGACATATACCCCTCCGATGTTGTTGCACCCACAGTAGTCGACACACCTGGGAGTATTACTGTGTGACCCGCCGCAGCAGCTCTTCAGGGAGGTATCTTCGGTACCTCGGTGGTGTAGAAGTATTTGCATTTCGGCATCGCCTTCTGTCTAGTATTGTTTTGGGGTTGTTATATACAAGGGAGTTTTGGATTCACAGGATATTTTGCTGCATGAAAGGAATAGGGTTTACTGTTGGACAGTGGATAGAGTATCTTAGGATTGACTTTTGTCAGTTTTTTTTTTTTTTTTGTATGGGTTGTGAGAGGAGAGAAAGATAGAGCGGATAGTCAGAGATTTTTGTTGATGGTGATGAGTGTGGCTTGGTGATTTAATGGTGGTGATCCTTAATTCAATGATGATGATTTGCGGGTGTCCTTACGACAGTTTGCTACTGTGATAGGCTTGTGGACATATGATAGCCTGGTAAGATAGTTATGAGATTTGGTTTTGTAGTCTTACATGCTAAGTGGTGGTGTGGGGATGAGCTTGGGCTTGATGATTATGGGTATGAGTTTTGTGCCCTGGACAACTTTGCACATTGAAGGACGTGTGGGCCGATCGAACGTCCGGCATGATGGGTATGAATTACTTATGACTATTTCTTGGTTGTGGGTTTTGTTACCTCTGCTGAGTATTGTAAAGGGGGTTACTTACATGCTAAGGGACGGGGGGGGGGGGGGGAAGGAGTGGCTGGGCTTTCTATTTGATTTGAGATTGTCCTATAGTCGGCAGTTTATTTGTTTGACTAAACCTAGGAAGGGTTGTATTTGCATGTGGGGCGTATTTCGATCAGTATTCCTAAGGAGGGGGGGGGGGCTGTATTTACGGTTCTGGGGAGTACTTTTATTAACTATTCCTAATGGGGGGTAGTATTTACAGTGATGTGGTAGTATGTCCATTCACTGTTTCTATGGGGGAGGGGGGGGCGGGGAGGGGTGTGACCCGCGTGGTACGTACGTTCTTTTGTCTTAATTTTGTTCCAACTGCTTGTGCCGCTCAGCGGGTCCCTCATATCTTTCGGAGATAGCAGTGTATTCGTCTCAAGCATCAGTTACGCAACTCACTTGAAGTTTCATCTGTTGAAGAGCTTAGTGAGGCAGTATACTGTGAAAACACTGTCCTGTTTGCAGAAAGAACGAGATTCAGTTAAACAGACCTTCTTACCGTAGGGTTAATTCCTTTCCTTGGTTTCCCAAAAGATCATTGAGTTGTGATCTATTCACGATCAAGAACGACCTGTTTGTCAGTCTACTTACGATTGCCTAGAGAGAGCATGTAACGATCCCCCTGATCTCACTGCTAAGGAATCACTGCCCCTCACAGTGCAAATGTTATGGTACGAAAATACTACGTTATGTTTTGACTTTTGCGTCGGCATAAAATCCATCGCAAATACGTGACTAAATTTTATTGTGGCGATGAAATACTGTTTGAGTTTCCAACCTTACTGTTAAACTCAAGACAGTGTACTGATATTCGGTCATGTGTGGGGTACAGTCATGAATGAAAACACTATCCATTCATTTTAATGTTTGAGTTTGAGCAAACATCCAAAGAGAGCAATGCTGCATTAATCACCTGACAGGTAGTACTTTCGTCTCTGTATAGTGACGGAATTTGTTTAAAAAAATGTGCAAGAAACATGATAGAAAATAAACGGGCACGAAATACTGAAAGTAAAAGTCTCAAGGAGAACACACATACGGGATACTAAAGTTCATTGGTGAAAGGGAAAAAATTTAAAAATGTAGCATCTGGTACTGAATACAGACTTTTAAAAATGCGACTGACATGAAGTGCAAAATGGCAAAGAAAGAATGGCTAGAGGAGAGATGCAAAGCTGTGTAAGCAAGCAAAACTATAGGAATTCGGATGCCAAGTATCTGAAAATCAAAGAAACCTTTGGAAAAAAGAGAAACAGGAGTGCCAACATCAATAGCTCAGATGGTAAAACGGTACTAAGCAAAGAAGGCAAGGCTTAAAGGCAGAAGGAATACATGCAAGACCATGCTGAAAAGTAATGCCTTCAATTTTTTTATGTGGAAACTCTCAAAACATTTTAAATAACACAAACTTTATTAATATCATATATCTTTATTCTTCATGCCTACCAATCTATTTCTCGACCGTCACCCTGGCGACGAAAGCATTTCTCGGAACGAAATACTAGTTTGTTGATACCGTCACTGTAGAATGTTTGACTTTTCTGCCGGGACCGGGTGAGGTGGCGCAGTGGATAGCACATTGGACTCGCATTCGGGACGACGACGGTTCAAACCTGCGTCCGGCCATCCAGATTTAGGTTTTCCGTGATTTTCCTAAATGGCTCGAGGTAAATACCGGGATGGTTTCTTACCCGTCCCTGACTACGTCTCTAATCACCTCCATTTCGACGGGACATTATCCTGCTGGAACAACGCATACCTTCCAGAACGAGAGTTTCACTCTGCAGCGGAGTGTGCGCTGATATGAAACTTCCTGGCAGATCAACACTATGTGCCGGACCGAGACTCGAACTCGGGAACTTTGCCTTTCGTAGGCAAATGCTCTACCATCTAAGCCACACAAGCACGACTCACCCCCCCCCCCCCTCCCCCCCCGTCCTCACTGCTATACTTCTGCCAGTATCTCGTCTCCTACCTTCCAAACTTTACAGAAGCTGTGAGGACGGGGCGTGAGTCGTGCTTGGGTAGCTCATATCGTAGAGCACTTGCCCGCGAAAGGCAGAGGTCCCGAGTTCGAGTCTCGGTCCGGCACACAGTTTTGATCTACCAGGAAGTTTCATATCAGCGCACACTCCACTACAGAGTGAAAATCTCATCCTGGAAACATCCCCCAGGCTGTGGCTAAGCGATGTCTCCGCAATATCCTTTCTTCCAGGAGTGCTAGGTCTGCAAGTTTCGCAGGAGAGCTTCTATGAAGTTTGGAAGGTAGGAGACGAGGTACTGGCAGGAGTAAAACTGCGAGGACGGGGCGTGAGTCGTGCTTGGGTAGTTCAGATGGTAGAGCACTTCGCCACGAAAGGCAAATGTCGCGAGTTCGAGTCTCGGTCCGGTACACACTTTTGATCTGCCAGGAAGTTTCAACACATATCTTCCTGTTGCAAGAACGGCAAAAGAACAGTTTAAAGTTAGTGTCAGTTGTTCTCATAGCGTAGATAACACATGAGAATGCTGAGCCTTTGGCTCGGGTTCGATCCGTACGACGGTCCCATGCGCAATTTTTGTATAGCTCTCTTGTTCGGTTTTAGGAAACCAAACGAAAATACGTTTGGCGACAACGTCTCTAGCGGACAGCTTGAATTTACTCGTGCAACGGCTTGATTGGCTAATTTCAATTCTAATTAACCGGAAACGGCGCAATATGTCGAATTTTTTTCTTAACAATTATTTCTCAAAAATATCTTCCCTGCCACACCCTTTCCAACTGTTTCTTGCCACCCTGTACATCGAAATGCGCGCCAAATCACGCACTTCTTGTTAGCTCAGAGAGTGGATTACTATTGCGCATATAGATCGTGTTTTGTTTTGAAAAAGTGTCATGGAGATTTCTCACCTGTGAGTGAAAACTGTATGTTGTGATATCGGTTTCAATTTAAATAAGGCTTGGGCTCCAGCACTCAATTTATTAAAGTATCCTCAGCCATCATAATTGCCAGACTTGGAAAACGCTGAGAGAATTTGTGTTTCACTGAATATAAGTGTGAGCTCTGGAAAATAAAAGAACATCAAAATGTGTTGTGGGCACCGGGAATCGAACTCTGTTGTAAACAGCTGTAAACAGTGGCGTGAGACCAACAACAGTTCAGAGTCTGACTGGAGTCCAGGCAGCAAGTACACATCACAGAAAAACTCGCAGCACCTGAAAAAGACGGCTGGGTCTGTCGACGAAATGTTGGGGATTAAATGGAGAAAACGACTGGGCACACTATTAATGAATAGATATTGTTTGATTACACGATTGACGATAAGTCACTAAAAACGTCGTGCCTATGGTGGCACTATTTTGGTTCATGTAGCTCGGTTGACATCACTCTCGAGTCGTTGGGTGCAGATGGTGTATGCTCCCTTTAGCGGAAACCAGTGGATGTGAAACTACCTCTTCAATTATATTTTTACTAAACACTGATCTACAGAATTTTCCCTGACAAAGACAACTCAAACTTAACCTATTCATTAATTACCCACAATATACAAGCCCAACGCATTCTGACTTGTATACATTGACAATATGACTTCCAATAATTAACACAAAAGAATGGCCCTGAATTGCAAGAGATCCTAACAATAATACAAATCCAAAAAATATGAACTTAAAGAAATATGAAGCTACCACGAACTCCGTTATTTGCCCAAACTCATTTCAATCACGAATCCCAACAGTGCAAACCCCATTCTTTTTCATAAGTCACTTATCCCACAGAAAATCTTCATAACACGAATTACAGCAAGTAGCAACTAGCGTCAGCTAAATAAAAAGATTCTAACTGCTATAGACTCTAACTGCTAGGAGGCATACGGTTAGATTTTGTTGAAGAGCAAACAATATATTTAGAAAATTATACCTTATTCATGTGACATCCAGTTCAAAGCATTACATGGTTGTCAATAATTCCACCGCCCAAACATTATCAAACAAACTTCCATCATCAGACATTTCCTTGCATATTTTCTTATAAACACATCATTTCATCTCACTTTACAGTGCACGTCCTACCAACACAGAGTCTCCACTAAGAATATCACGTCCATACACTTCCCTACCCACTCGCTAACCGCCAGTCCGTCCAACCACAGAATCTCTTGCCCAGGGCGTAGAGCGCTGTCAGCGATGTTAACACAGTCTATAGCGCTGCCAACATACAAACCGGCTACTTACAGGTGGCGGAAGTTCGCTGTGAACCGAGTTCTGGGTTGCTGACTACGGAGCGCTCGAGGGTATGGTCGACTGCAGCGGGGCGAGTTCCCTGTCCTATCGTCCAGGGTACGTTTTGGGACGTGTGGCTCGCCGGTTTTAAATAAGCAGCTGTGGCTGTTATTTCTGAGAGTTTGGACATGTTATGTTACTGCGTGTCTCGCAAGTAAATGTGATTAGCGTGATGCTTGAAGATAGTGCTCCGAGCGGACACTATAAACTGATGTATTGTTAATTGCGCCCTCGCTTAGCCGCAATGATCGTACTGTTTTAGTTCGCTGGATACTGTCGTAACTTGTTTGTTAGATAAACTGACCGTTAGTAATGAGGTTAATGTCCCCCCGTTTTCGTTGCATGTTGACCTTTTGACTACCAACGGGACTTATGTGTCCCATGATAGGTCATCAGAGAACGGGTTGGAATTTGTTGGTTGTTGTTGCTATGTATATCAGTGTCCCACTGGTAAAGGGAAGCCTACTGATGGTTAGGAGAATTCTTATAATTATAGACTTCACCTGTAGGTTGTGTTTTCCGCATGTTTCACTCTCAACCCTCGTCACCGTATTGTCACATCGAATTAGTTCGCGCCTGCAAGACGGCAACACAGTTGTCATATCCGGAAAGCGGCCTGCCTTCGCGCCTTCCCCGACACAGCGCGTCAACTACAGGGTGGCGCACGAAATGTGTTACCACTTGTTTCTTTCACAATTTACGACGCACATTAGATATCCCGCTGGCATCTCTACAGCAGTACCAGCAGAGCCTGGAAAAACAAGTGAGTTACGAAATGACGTGTAATTCAAGATACTGCCGCTAGGAGACTAGTAAGCAGCAATGGCTGACAATGGAAGACTGACGACACAGAAACGATCGGCAATTGTGTTACTTTTTCATGAAACGAAAAGCCTTGTTGTGGCTCAGAGGCGTTTCCGACAACAGTTTAACTCACGATGCGTCCCTTGCAAGAAGACCATCCACAGGATGTACGATAAATTTGTACAGGAAGGAACAGTATTGGAAGCGAAGCGACCTCGGCCTAAGCCGGAGAATATTGAAGCGGTGCGAGTTGCTGTACAGAGAAGTCCCGAGAAATCGTGTAGAAAGGGAGCAGTGCAATTGGGAATATCCAGACGTTCCGTTCAACGCATTCCTAAAGGTGAACTCCCATGTACCCATACAAGATGACCTGTGCACAGAAGCTCACTGAAGAAGACAAGCAGCAGAGACTACTGTTTGCTCAGTAGGCGGAGGATAGGGAAGAAACTCTCAACAACGTTTGGTTTTCAGACGAGGTGCATTTTCATTTAGAAGGTGTGGTTAACAAACAAAATGTACGCTTTTGGGCCACTGCAAACCCACAAGTGCTTCATGAACGACAACATTATGCTCCGAGGATTACAGCGTGGGCAGAAATTTCCAGTCACGGACTTATAGGGCCCTTTTTCTTTGAAGAAACTGTGAACAGCGAGCGTTATTTGAGCATGCTTCGAAATAACTTCATTCCACAGCTGCTTGCTACTGCCTTGCCCTTCAGCACGCAGTGGTTCACGCAAGATGGAGCAAGGCCACATACTGTAAACGCTGTGTTGGAGTTTTTACACGGACATTTCGACATGCGGATCATTTCACTCAGGTTTCCAGGTCGCTTCAATGACGGACAAAATTGGCCCCCCCAATGGTCCAGACCTCAATCCATGTGACTTTTTTCTTTGGGGGTACCTAAAGGAAAAAAATTTCCCGAAACGTTCACGTGATTTAATGGAGCTCAGAAGACTTGTTCTTCAAGCTTGCAGTGAAATTACGGAAGACATGTGCCGTAGGGTAATCACTAACTTCAGTGTTCGTTTGAAGGAATTTAGGAAACGAAATGGTGGACATATTGAGCATGTGCTGAGTTAGAACAAATCTCCATGGACGGCTCTTTATTGTAGTATATGTTCCTTTCAGATTGTATTGACAATAAAGTTTATATTCAAAAACAAAATGGTAACACATTTCGTGCGCCACCCTGTATTAGCACACATGGATTGAGGTTTGCCACATCAGAAACGAAGCCCATGCTGAGCACCTCTAGTGTGAGTTACAAACTTGGAGCGATGCCCTGTCCACTGATGTGTGGCTATTTTCAGTATGTCGTGTAGTTTTTGTGCAGTCTTCTTCTGAAACCTATGAGCTACTTATGAATGACCCTATAAGTCTCACTCCTCACCCCGCCCCCTCCCAACGCCATGGAAAACGAAACCGTGGAAAATACTCTTTTCTTATTGCAAAATTGTTAAGGCTTTCTTGGCCAATTGTTGACAAACTGCCTGTTGGCTTCTGCTTCGGTTTCTTCGGCCGACGTTTGATGATTTTTCTGACGTTTCTCCGGCACAGGTGAATGGCATTGTCAAAGTTTCACCCTCCATTGCTGGTGGTGGACTGGAGCCGAGCCCGCGGCCGCAGACTGTATGTACTCGGCGCGCCAACGTCCAAGGGCTTCTCCGCGGTGATTTCCGGTGCGGTTCTCTTGCTAACTGCGACGGTCCTTCGCTGTAGCACGGGAAGCCAGGATCTTTTACTTCGAGGCTTTCTTCTTTCTTGATGAAGCTGTTCTCTTGTTTATGTATTTCTATAGCTTCTCTGAAAAAGAGAGTGTGAGAGTTCTTCTCTACAGCCAGCCAGAACTTCCGTGTCGGCGAATTTTACTACGTGGTCGGTATCACAGAGCGCGTGCTCTGCCACGGCCTATTTCTCCACCTGCCCAAACCTGCGCTTATGTTCTGTGATCCTGGTGTTGATTGATCGTCCAGTCATGCCGACATAAACTTCTCTGCATGTGCATGGTGTGCAGTATATTCCCGACGTTGCAGGTGGGTCCCTTTCTTCCTTTGCGGATTTGAGACACTATTTGATCTTCTTCGTCGGTTTGTAAATGGTCTTTACGCCGTATTTGCGCAATATACGGCCCATTCTGTCCGTCACTCTGGGAATGTATGGCACAAAGGCCGTGCCCGACATTTGTTTTTCTGATGTGTCACTTCTTCGAGTGTTTGACTCTGTTACACTTTATGTGTAACTGGTGGAGTACTCATTGCTCCTCAGAACACTTTCCAGGTGTTGCATTTCGTGTCTGAGGTGCTGCGGCTCACATATTCGTCTTGCACGCATTACGAGCGTATTACTCACGCATATTTTCTGGCTCGGGTGATAACTTGATAGTTTGTGCAGCTGTCGGTCCATGTGTGTCGATTTTCGACATACGCTTTGTCCCACGTTTTCATCATACGTTGTGACGAGCACATCTATAAATGGTAGATGTTTGTCCTTTTCTACTTCCACGATAAAATTTATGTTGGGATGGAGACTGTTCAAGTGTCTTACGAAGTCAACAAGCTGTTACTCACCATTACTCCACACAACGAATGTATCATCGACGATCTGTACCACACCTTAGGTTTACAAGGCACCAACTCCAATGCCTGTGCTTCGAAATGTTCTTTGAAGAAGTTGGCCACCACTGGACTAAGAGGTCTACCCATGGCGACGCCTTCCACCTGTTCGTAGGCGTTGCCATTCCACGTCAAATAGTTCATAGTGACACATGGTCTAGCAATTGGTCTTAGTGAAACATTACTCCTATAGATCTTTGGTAACCCACACAGCCGAGATGTTACGGCTTCTGTGTTGCGCAGGTTCCTCTGTATGTCCGTTGGCAGAGAAGGCGTCTTAATTAACCGATTCGTATTCTGTGTGATACGCTGTAGCAGGTCTGCGCTTAGTGTTCGGTACATCGTCGGATCTAATAGGTCCTGGGTCTTCTACATCTACGTGATTTTTCCGTTATTCACAATAAAGTGCCTGGCAGAGGGTTCAATGAACCAACTTCAAGTTGTCTACCGTTCCACTCTCGAACGCCGCGCGGGAAAAAGGAGCACTTAGTTTTCTGTACGAGTCCTGATTTCTCTTATTTTATAGTGATGATCATTTCTCCCTATGTATATTGGTGCCAACAGAATGTTTTCGCAATCGGAGGAGAAAATTAGTGATTGAAATTTCATGGGAAGATCCCGTCGAAACGAAGAACCCTTTGTTTTAATGATTGCCAGTCAAATTCACGTATCATATCTATGGCACTATCTCCCCTCTTTCACGATAATACGCAACGAGCTGCACTTCTTTGAACTTCTTCGATGTCATCCGTCAGTCCCATCTGATGCGGATCCCCCGTCGCACAGCAATACTCCAGAATATGGCGGATAAGCGTGGTCTAACAAGGCTCTTTATTTAGTAGACCTGTTGCACCTTCTAAGTGTTCTACCAATGAATCGCAGTCTTTGGTTTTCTCTGCTCACAACATTATCTATGTGATCGTTCCAATTTACGTTATTTTTAATTGTAACCCTTAAGTATTTAGTTGAATTTAAAGCCTTCAGATTTGTGTGGCTTATCGCGTAATCGAAATTTAGCGGATTTCTTTTAGTACTCATGTGAATAACTTGACAATTTTCTTTATTCAGGCTCAATTGCCACTTTTCGCACCATATATACGTCGTCTCTAAATCGTTTCACTTGACTAGACGATAATGTTACGACCATGCACGGCAGGTTAACTGGGAACATGCGAAAAAAAAAAAAAAAAAAAAAAAAAAAAAATAGATACGCACCACAAAGAAATTATTCAAAGAAGATGGAAATCGAAAGATTCCTTTTAGCACTCCTGCGGATGGCCTCACACTTTTTATCATTTACTGTCAACTGCTAGTTTTCGCACCATACATAGATTTTATCTAAATCATTTTGCAATTCTTTTTGGTCATCTGAGGACTTTAAAAGACGATAAATGACAGCTTCGTCTGCAGACAACCTAAGAGGGCTACTCAGGTTGTTTCCTATGTCGTTAATATAGATCAGGAACGATAGAGGGCCACTAACACTTCCTTGAGGAGCGCCGGATATTACTTCTGTTTTACTCTATCACTATGAACTGTGACCTTTCTGACAGGAAATCACGAATCCAGTCACACAACTGAGGCGATATTTCATAGGCACCCAGTTTGGTTAGAAGACGCTTTTGAGTAATGGTGTCGAAAGCCTTCTGGAAATCTAAAAATATGAAATCAATTTGACATCCCCTGTCGATAGCACTGATTACTTCAAGAGTATAAAGAGCTAGTTGTGTTTCACAAGAACGATGTTTTCTGAATCCGTGCTGACTATGTGTCCATAAATCGTTTTCTTCGAGGTAATTTATAATGTTCGAACACAATATATATTCCAAAACCCTACTGCAAATCGACCTTAGTGATATAGGCCTGTAATTTAGCGGATTACCCGTATTTCCCTTTTTTGGTATTGGTGTGACTTGAGCAATTTTTCAGTCTTTAGGTAGGGATCTTTCTCTGAGCGAGCGATTGTATATAATTGCTGAATACGGAGCTATTGTATCAGCATACTCTGAAAGGAACTTGTCTGGTATACAATCTGAACCGGAGGCCTTGCCTTTATTAAGTGATTTAAGCTGCTTCGGTACACCGAGGATATCTACTTCTGTGTTTCTCATGTTGGCAGTTGTTCTTCATTGGAATTCAGGAATATTTACTTCGACTTCTTTTATGAAGGAGTTTCGGAAAACCATATTTAATAACTCGGCTTTAGTGGCCCTGTCATCAGTGACTTCACCGTTGTTATCGTGCAGTTAAGGTATTTATTGCGTCTTGCCACTAGTGTGCTTTATGTATAACCAGAATATCTTTGGGTTTTCTGCTAGATTCAGAGACAGCATATCGAGGATAGATTCAAGTCACTACCGGCTGTAATTGTATGAGTGGGGTATCTATTTGAAATGAGACTCAAATTTTCTTTGAACTGTTCAGCAACTATGCCGTCTGAGTCGGGAGATTTCACTAGAAAGTAAACTTCTTCTGACTGCAATAAATACTCCACCACCAACTGTATTTAATCTATCCTTTCTGAACACTGTTAGATCGTTTGAAAAAATTTCGGCTGAATTTATTTCCGGCTTTAGCCAGCTTTCCCTACCTATAATTATTTGAGCTTCAGTGCTTTCTGTTAGGGCTTAAAGTTGGGTTATATCCCAAGACAGCTACGACAATTTACAAATACAATACCAATTGTTTCTACAACCACCTTACTGTGTCTTACCTGCCTGTTTTAGAAGGACGCCCTTTCTGTGGTTTCCTGAGACCGTCTATCCAAACAAACAGCCCAGTCCCTTCCACACAGCCCCCGCTACCCGTGTAGCTGCTTCCTTAGTGTAGTGGACTCCTGACCTATTAAGCGGAACCCGGAAATACACCACCTGAAGCCTAGATGGTCACAGAACCGCCTGAGCCTCTGATTCAGACCGTCCCCTCGGCTCTGCACCAAAGGACCACAGTCGGTTCTATTGACGATGCTGCAGATGGTGAGCTCTGCCTTAATCTTGCAAGCAAGAATGGCTTTCCGATAGCCGCCCGAAACGACACTCTCCTCCGATCCAAAGGAACACATGTCACTGGCACTGACATGAGCCATCACTTGCAGTTGGCTGCACCCTGTACCCTTCATGGCATCCGGAACCACCCTTTCCACATCCGGAATGACTCCCCCCGGTATGCACAAGGAGTGCACACCGGCTTCCTTCCCCTCCTTGACAGTCGTATTCTTAAGGGGCCCCATTACACGTCTAACGTTGGAGCTCCCAACTACCGGCAAACCCACCCTCTGTGAATGCCCAGACCTTGAGGTCCTAGAAGCTTCCTCTGGGATGGACGACTGCATCCAGCTTAGAGACTTCGTGAGCCACAGATAACGTCCGAAACCTGTTCATCAAACGAACCAGGGAGGCCCTACAATTGGCCCCTCGGAAAGTATTTTGCTGCCTGACAGACTTTGGAATGATCTCCCACTCGACCACGGGTGAGGGGTCAACTTTAGTGCAGGCATTACCCAGGGCAGCCACAGCAATGGATCGATCGGGGGGCACGTGGGACGTGCTCAACATCCCTTGCACCTCCGAGTCCAACCCCCTCACAGTGAGGCCCCTTGGCAGCTGTCTCAAGCCGTGTGACGGAAGCAACATCACCTGTAGCTGTGAGCGAAGGGTCACCAACTCGGCTCGCATCTGTACACAGCAGTCACGGATCTGTCTACTGCTGAAGTCGCTCCTGTTTGAACCTCACTAAAATATGTAATAAACAAATGGTGTACTCGCCTTATTACCAGCGGGAAAACGAAGTGCTCTCTCACTGACGGTCTAACTGACACTGAGCTACACTAACCAAAACAAACAAAAGCTTATACGATACGAGGGTCGATACAAGCGTCGATAACAACGGCGGTACTATACGCTACACTGTTATTAAAATGAGAAGTTGTGCCTAGTAAGCACTCCAACATGCAAGAAATTACAAAATAAACTAGAAGTTACGCAGGCGACTGAAAATAAGTCGCTCTTGTTCGAAGCTCGTAAAAATATATAACAAACGAACGATGTACTCGCCTTATTAACAGCAGGAACTCAAGGTGCTCTCTCACTGACTGTCTAACCGACACTGCTTCTGCTGATAGTCTTCGGTTTTCATTCCTTATTGTTGTTTATGACTAAAATATTAACTAAAATAATTATAAATTGTTGTTTTTGAAATGAAATTGGCAGTCAGAGGATTAATGGGTGCGAGTTTTCAGAATCAGTTACTATTTACTGTATTTAAATTAATGTTGTTAATATGTCTTCATGACTAGTCCAATAAGGAATTGTTTCACGTAAACATTTGAGTAGTGGTTAATTTTGATTTAAACTAAATGTGCAGATGAGGGTTGATAGTTTACCCAGAATCATGATGTAACCAGTCCACATGTGTAACAGAACCAAGCAGATGTTAATAACAGCCAAGTCCGAGCAAGATTGTCTGGGATCCAAACACGGAACCATCAAGGTTCTTCCGCAGAGGGAAGCTACCTTTCTTGAATGTAGGTTTTAAGTCTTTGTTGTACAGCTTTCAGCTTCCTTAATCATTCCAAAGTTACGTTTTAAATATTGGTTTTGCTATCATTCACCTGTATTTTTAGAAAATTCTCTGGGTGATAGGCATGGTATTTTAGCAGTTTTTATGTCGTTTTTCAGAGGCTAGGCTTCTATATCTGTTAATGCGTTTGATCATGTCTCTGTTTAAGTTGTTAGTTATCTCAGCTCAAGTCAGACTTCAAGCCAGAAGTTTTGATTCATTATTTGTTTCAAAAGTTGTTGTTTAAATAAAGGTATCACCTATCTAATTTGTAATCTACCTGAATCAGTTGGTCCCAGCCTTCCACCCTCCTGTCCGGTATCGCTAGTAAGTCATAAATCTGTCCAAAATTAGATTCTCACTCTGCAGCGGAGTGTACGCTGATATGAAGCTTCCTGCCAGATTAAAACTGTGTGCCGCACCGAGACTCGAACTCGGGACCCTTGTGTTTGGCAGGCAAGTGCTCTGCCAACATTTTTTTTTTTTTTTTTTTTAGTAAAAAAAACTGACTAGTGGGAGTCGATCCAGCGACCCGGTGATTACGGGACTTGAACGCTAACCACTTTTTTATTTATTTATTTATTTTTTTTTTTACAAATACTAAATGAAATGCATCATCTGCCAAAAAGAAAGAAAACAAAAGATTTTAAAACAAATCACAAATTGAAAGGAACAGGGATGTTGTTTTTATTTATTTATTTTCAATAAGGATCACTCTGTTAAAAGGAACATATATACCATTTCATCGTATAGTATGTGCATTACATAGTGAGTGGTGAGAAAAGCGTGAGGTTCATCATCAGCTGTCAAATGTGCACACCGACTGCACCCGGCACATTCCAACTGCGTGGGGGGTCAAGGAAGACTGCTTGAAGATAATTGGCAAAGGTTTTCCGATAGTGTGACCATCTATGAACCTCACTGTGGGCTTGCTGCAAGAAATACCAAAAGTCAAGTCGCGACGTGGCAGTATCCCCATAGAGGTACGCGATCGTCCAACCTTTGATCCAGATGATCGACTGTGATTTAGTTGCCGGAAAGTAGTCACTCTCCGGATGTAAGAAGGAAGCAGGTGTAATATGTTGCGGGGTCACACGGAGGTAGCAAGCCACCATCTGTCTTCCTAGGAGCCAGACGTCCTCCACCGCGATACAAGTTAAGCGGTGATGGTCGTCATCCACTTGGTGACATTTCGGGCATAGTGGAGTGTCCACTAGCCCAATTGCATGGAGCCGTTGGTGGGTGTTGAACTTGCCACAGGCGACAGAGAACCACAGTGCCCGAACGAAGGTAGGAAAGAATTTTTGGTGCACATGTCTCCAAATCTTCGGCCAATGCAACCTGGGGTGTTTCAGTTCAATTACATTACAACTTATCCGTCGTAGCAGCCAAACATAAAAATCCTTCGCGCATGGCGGTCTCGTGCGCGGAAGCTCGTCTCTGATATAACTAAGTTCCACGATAAATGTTGAGACATGCGCAAAATGTGGCGTAATGTTGCCCACCGCCACCGGAGGTGTGAGGGACGCTGGAACCAGGAGATCCAGCAGGCGGGATGTAAGGGAATCACGCCCGCTACGCCATTGCTTATACATTGTGGCTAGAAGGAGCGCCGTCGCACGGCAGTGAACATTCGTAAGTCCGAGTCCCCCCTTGTCCGTAGGGAGAGTGAGCGTTTCGTATCGCACCTTGAGGGGCGATCCAATCATCACGAAATAGCCTAGTGCTGATTGAAGTCGACGTCCAAGCGTAAGTGGTAGGGGCAGGATCTGCGAAATATGCACCATTCGAGAAACCACATAAGTGTTCAGGTACTCGACTCGCTGCAAAGGATCAAGGCGCCGTAGGAGATGTTGTCGGACCATGGTACGTGTTGTCTGTAAAATACGTCGGTAGTTAACTGCTGCAGTATGTTTTACAGATGAGGTAAAGTCTATGCCGAGATAGCGGAATCGTTGCACATAAGGAAACGGACTGATTTCGTCCGGCGTAAGGCCCCTTCCCACCGGCATTGCCGCCGATTTGTTCATGTTCACTGCACTACCCGCGATCACACTGTGGTCCAACAACAGTTCAAGGACCGTCTTCACCTCTTCCTCAGAACGAACGAGCAGCAGGAGGTCGACCGCATAGGCACGACATTTGAAGGTGTAGCCCCGTAGTTCCATCCCAGAAAGAGAATTGGTGAGCCTCCCAATTAACGGTTCCAACGCTATCGCGAACAGCATCATCGAAAGAGGGCAGCCCTGGCGAATGGATCGTCGAATTTGAATGGGCCCTGCTATACGCCCATTAACCTGTACCAAGGATTGTGCGCCCCCGTAAATCCTTCTAATGAGACCAGTAAAACGGTCTGGAAAACCCATTTGTTCCAGTACAGCATACAGATAGTTGTGGCGCACCTTATCAAAAGCACTGTCAAAATCAACCGCCACCATCGCCGCTTTAAGCCGGCACTCCTCCGCCAGCGCTATCACATCACGGCATTCGCCAGTAGCTGTTTGCACATTCACCGATCCACCCGGTGTCGTCTGTTCCGGAGAGAGAACGCTACGAATTAACATACGACATCGGGACGCTAGCAACCGTGCAAAGATCTTATAGTCGGCATTAAGCAGGGTGATGGGGCGATAATGTGTGACCGTAATTCCTGGCTTCGGTTTATGTACTGGCACCAGGAGGCCTTCCATAAAAGCCGGTGGAATAGGCGCATCGGAATTTAACATCTCGTTGTACATTTCCGTCCATCGCGGTGCCATTTCGTTGCGAAATTCGCGATAGAATTCAGCAGGAAGCCCATCAATGCCTGGGGACCGATTCAAAGCACCTTGTGCGATCGCATCATGTACTTCCTCACAGCTAATGGCTTCCAGTAAGGTTCCCGCTGCTTCCACCGTCAGTGTACGGGAGACGGACGTGGCTATACGGTCGAGGTCATCGAAAGAGGCTGCTTCTTCCCGATAGATGTGTTGGTAATGGTCGACGAATGCAGAGACAATGTCCGCTTGACGCGTCACTCTTCGGTCTTCGCGGGTGATTAACTCCCGTACCAAAACGCGTCGTCGGTGCTTTCGTTCATTCACGACGTGGTGCATGGAAGGAATCTCGTGCCTTATCGTATCGTGACATCTGGCGCGCACCATGGTTCCCTGAAGATGTTTCCGAGCTAAAGCCACTAGTTTAGCTTTTATCCTTTTGCGTTCGATCCAGATGTCCTGTCCCGGCGGGCCATCATCCAGGTCGCGCAGTGCTGCAAAATAAAAGTCGGTGGTACGGCGGCGCCATTCTGCCATTTCCCTGCTATATGAGATGAACGTACGGCGAAGCGCCGGTTTAGCACAAGTCAGCCACCAATCAAGCTTCGTCGCATACCTTCCAACCCTTCGCTCGCACATCGTCCATGTCTCAAGGATCCGTTGACGGCATTCAGGATCATGTAGATGTTGAATGTTTAGTTTCCACGGGGCCTTACTGTTCCACACCTCTCTACGGGGAAGAAGCACCGTACAGATGTAAGCGCTGTGATCGGAAAATGCCAATGGCCAGCGTTCCGCGTCCTGGACATCATTTGCATGAGCCCGTGAGATATAAATGCGATCTAATCTGCTCGCCGAATGACTTGTCACATAGGTGTATCCCGGTGCAGCTCCATGTCGTAATTCCCACGTGTCACTAAGTACAAGGTCGTTGACAACGATTCGCAACTCCTGGCTGATGTTTGCTTGCGGCCATTGGTCTTTCTGGCTGAGAACACAGTTGAAATCTCCACCAATTATTACACATTCAGAACGTCCATGGAATAGTGGAGCAATGTCTTCTGCATAAAATCGCGCCCTTTCCCGCCGCCGATTGTTTCCCGACGGTGCATAAAGATTGATGATGCGTGTCCCAAACGTCGTGAAAGCCATTCCCCTGGCCGACGGAAGATAACACACGTTTTCCACTGGGAAGCCATCTCGCACATAAACTGCCACCCCACTCCCATTGTGATCTCCATGTGACGAATAGGATTGGTAGCCTGCGATGTATGGGAGTGCAGCTATGTGGACTTCCTGCAGCAAAGCAATATCCACATCAGATGCCCAGACCGTTTCCTTCAATAGGTGTATTTTGGCCGGTGAACGCACGTCATTGATATTTAATGTCGCAATACGGTTCGCATGGCGTTGAATCCCACTCTGTCGAGGCGCAACAAACTCTCCCTGCACCGGCGCCGGGGGCTGAGTTAGAAGACGTTCTCTCGCCCCTCTCCCTTCACCTTCAGCAATTATTAGTCCGTCTTCGTGAGTGCCGGCTGCCTCTGTATGACGTCCGGCGCCTCCTCAATATCCTCATACCACATCTTTTCAGGCTGTGATATATTCGTGTCCATAGCCACAGCATCTGCGTCTGGAGAGCCAACTGGCTGTGATTTCTCTTCAGCATCACCACGTCCCGGTACCGCCAATGTGACAGACCGCTGTGGGTCGGATCGAACAGTTCCCAGTGCCTCATCCTGTTCCGTAGAGGCTGTTGTGTCGTCTTGGTCCACAGGCACATCGTCGTCGTGGCAAGGGGAGTCATCTGGAGGAGATGTCGTGCGACGCCGCCGTTTCCTCCTTTTCGGGGAACGCTGTTTGCGCGATCTTCCGTCCGTGTCCTCAGATTGCAGGGAATCACGGCTGCCCGACAGAAAAGCATCCGTAGGAACTGGAAGTGTTTCGAGTCCCATCGTTGAACTTGGCGGGAGTTCGCTCGAAACTAATGATGTCGTCTCAGAGCGCGTTTCAGACGGAACAGCAGCCGTAGTGGCTGGAACTGCTTCTTGTACTATCGGTGTGCTGGGTGGGAGTTCGGTCTCATCTGATGTTGTCGCCGTAGATTGTATGCTCGACGGAGCAGCATGCTCTGTCATCCCGACGTCTGCGACAAGGTTTCGGAGAGCGCCATCTTGATCTTCCACCGAGGCTGTGTCCTTTCGGTCATCAGCGGACGCAGTGAGGGCTTTGGCATAGGTGATCGGTAGTACTGTCATCGCCGGCAACGGCTCCCGCACATCTGAAGGCAGTTGCGTAGTCCGCCGTTGCATACAGTTCGACCTGAGGTGTCCCTCCTGGCCACATCCAGAACATGTACGTGGTTGACCATCGTAAATCACCACCGCCCGACAACCACCAATTGTCAGATAGGACGGTACATGCTTCTGAAGATCAATAGTGATCTGCCGCACTCCGTTAAGAACGGGGTATGTGGCGAATTGTGTCCAGCGTTCTGCTGTGTGACCATGTACTGTGCCGTATGGCTTAAAAGCCTCGATAACTTCGTCAGCCGGGAGCTCAAATGGCAGCTCAAAAACACGTATTGTCCGTATACCCAGACCAGCATGTTCTACAGTTACCGTGCCGACATTCCCGTCACTATGGCAAAATCGGAGACCTGCTTTTGTCGCCTGTAGAATTCTCTCACACGCCGCGTCATTTACCATCTTAACATACACCGTGGGACTAACGATGGATAGGTGAATTCCGATAATATCGTTTGGCGGTATCTCCACGTCCTCTCGAATGAATCGTTCCACTGCTAAAGCCTTTGGTCGTTCGTAGTCTTTGCAGAAATTGAATCGTAATGTAGTTTTCCTGTACTTGTTCGCCATGATCGGTGTTACTAGCCCGCGTGCAGACTAAGTCCACAAGTAAACAAACACTCGCACACGCCGCACAGGCGGAAGTATCGGACCTCCGCTTCGCACGGCCGCTAGCGCCGAACTTCGGTTCCAGACTGCGGTGCTCTCTCACTGACTGTCTAACCGACACTGCTTCTGCTGATAGTCTTCGGTTTTCATTCCTTATTGTTGTTTATGACTAAAATATTAACTAAAATAATTATACATTGTTGTTTTTGAAATGAAATTGGCAGTCAGAGGATTAATGGGTGCGAGTTTTCAGAATCAGTTACTATTTACTGTATTTAAATTAATGTTGTTAATATGTCTTCATGACTAGTCCAATAAGGAATTGTTTCATGTAAACATTTGAGTAGTGGTTAATTTTGATTTAAACTAAATGTGCAGATGAGGGTTGATAGTTTACCCAGAATCATGATGTAACCAGTCCACATGTGTAATAGAACCAAGCAGATGTTAATAACAGCCAAGTCCGAGCAAGATTGTCTGGGATCCAAACACGGAACCATCAAGGTTCTTCCGCAGAGGGAAGCTACCTTTCTTGAATGTAGGTTTTAAGTCTTTGTTGTACAGCTTTCAGCTTCCTTAATCATTCCAAAGTTACGTTTTAAATATTGGTTTTGCTATCATTCACCTGTATTTTTAGAAAATTCTCTGGGTGATAGGCATGGTATTTTAGCAGTTTTTATGTCGTTTTTCAGAGGCTAGGCTTCTATATCTATTAATGCGTTTGATCATGTCTCTGTTTAAGTTGTTAGTTATCTCAGCTCAAGTCAGACTTCAAGCCAGAAGTTTTGATTCATTATTTGTTTCAAAAGTTGTTTAAATAAAGGTATCACCTATCTAATTTGTAATCTACCTGAATCAGTTGGTCCCAGCCTTCCACCCTCCTGTCCGGTATCGCTAGTAAGTCATAAATCTGTCCAAAATTAGATTCTCACTCTGCAGCGGAGTGTACGCTGATATGAAGCTTCCTGCCAGATTAAAACTGTGTGCCGCACCGAGACTCGAACTCGGGACCCTTGTGTTTGGCAGGCAAGTGCTCTGCCAACTAAGCTAGCCAAGCACGACTCACGACCCCTCCTCACAGATTCAATTCCGCCAGTACCTCGTCTCTTACCTTCCAAACTTCACAGAAGCTGTTCTGCGAACCTTGCTTGGGTAGTTCTGTTGGTAGCGTACTTGCCTGCGCAAGGCAAATGTTCCGAGTTGGAGACTCGGTCCGGTGCACAGTTTTAATATGCCAGGAAGCTTCATATCAGCGCACACTCCGCTGCAGAGTGAAAATCTCATTCTGGAAATATCTCCTAGGCTGTGGCTAAGCCATGTCTCCGCAATATCTTTTCTTCCAGGAGTGCTAGCTCTGCAAGGTTCGCAGGAGAGTTTCTGTGAAATTTGGAAGGTAGGAGACGAGGTACTGGCAGAATTGAAGTTGTGAGGCCGGGTCGTGAGTCGTGCTTGGGTAGCTCATTTGGTAGACCACTTGCCCGCGAAAGGCAAAAGTCCCGAGTTCGAGTCTCGGTCCGGCACAAAGTTTTAATCTTCCAGGAAGTTTCATAAATCTGGCTCTGTGTGTCTGTTGAGGAATGGGAGCCCATCATTTGTCAAAAACCGAAACCAAAGAAGATAGCAGTGTTGGAAGCTGTGGTCTAGAGCTAAGTCGACTTCCTGACACTCACCAACGGTGTTCCACAGAGCTCAGGTGGGTATTCTGGCGAGGCTAGTCCATTTCAGTCCACGAACCATTGCTTCACACACAGAGGCCGCTATATGACACGGTGAATTTTCATGCTGATTCTGTCACCATCTTTGAACTGTCCCTCTACTGTACCAACTACACAATGCTCCTAAACGCGTTCATAACAATCATGACTTAGCATTTTCTTAAGCACAGTAGGGGAACCAACCCTAACAGCGAAAAACATCGTCGGCCCCCTTACTTCAGCGTTGCTATTACACACGACAGCAGGTGAGTTGTTCACGTTTCCATCGGATTGTCAGAGGGTGTAGCGCGATTCACCACTCCAATCTACTCGTTTCCAGTCACCCACTGTCCAGTGGTGTTACTGTTTACATTACCTCAAGCGTCGATTAGCACTGACAGAGAAAGGTATAACTTACAAGAAACTGGTCGCCGATTGTATGCCCTACTTTTCATGTCCCTTTTCACGCTCACTGAGCTATATGGACTTCTGGCAGCAATCTGGAACTTATGAATGATACCTTCCGCGGGTTTCATGCGTTTTCTTACAACTCCCATGGCAGGCATGGATAAAAGCGGCCGGTTAAAATCGGTACCGGTACTTTAGTGCCGAATAACCATATTTTCCGGTATATCTATGGGTTTGGTTATAACAGATATTTTTTATTTTTCACCGATAACAGTGTATAAAAGCGATGTATCAGTTTGCCATAGCAGTGGTGCTAAAATTTTTTGTTTTAATATAATTTTTTTAAAAATGTGTTCGGTAGGACGTTCTGTGGATCCTGCAAGGTTTGAACGATATTCTTTCTGATAGTCACAGATCAACACATTACACAACATGTATTTATTAACAGAGTGGGCAGTAAACGTATTACACTGGATTAATTCATTATTGAAATTTTAACTATTGTCATGTAATTCTTCCTGTTAAATGTTATATTTTGACTATTAATTTTTTGAAAGAGCATCTTGCGTTTAGTCATCAAAAAATCAATTGCATTCAAATTCCTGTTAGAATGTAAAGATATATATTTGACTAAAAAAGTTTTCCATTCGGAATAATTGAAGAAAAGAGAGCGCTTCAAATTTTACACAAAAGCTTATTATATGTCTGCCATTTCTATGAAATAATAAGACAAAGACAGTTGTGGCAACAGTAATAAATTAAGAACTTAACACTTCGTTCATAGTTTTTAATAAAAATGGAAAGTAGATCGTCTGCTGCCTATATCTACATAGTATGCCTTTGCTTGTAGCTCTTGAAAACGGACAATTTAATATGAAAGGGAGAGTTCTCCAACTTCAGTTTTCATCCTTTAGAGCTGATCGTTCGTAATGTCTAAATAGTCGTATGATCATCACTTGCAACGAGTTTCTTTGTACAGGGATGTTAAAAAATGAGAATCAGTAGAAGAATACTGGTGAATTTTTCGTAGTATCGAAGCCCTCATTACTTTTCGAGAAAAGCAACAAACGCTGGAGAGACTACGTTTTCTTTCATTTAACAAATTTATTTGATTTCAAAGGAAGCAGTGGATGGTTGTATAACTTTAAACAGAGCTACAGAACTGGAAGATACAAGATAACGAAATTTCAAACAAAGCATGAATTTGACGCAGCACAGCAAACTGCAGTATCGGCACAAAAATTTATAGATGAGTTAAAAGAACTTATCCCATTTTTCGATAAGGAATTTGTTTTCAACTTCGACCAATCGGGATTTGAAGAGGAAATGTATATGAAAGGAACCCTGGAAATTAATGTACCAGGAGGATTGTATCAAGATGAGCTAACATCAATGACATAACTCAATCGAATAAAATTATGCGGACTGTTAATGTGGATGGTAAATTGGCTGGAAAGTTATTTATTGCGTTGCGAGAAGTGCTGCGTAAGAGAACTGCAACTGTGGTATGAGCACTGGGCTTGGCCAATATCTGGTCAAAATAACTTGCTCATGCTTGAGTCCTGGTCTGCATATAAAAATCATGCTCCTTTAGAGAACCGTCTCTCCTGAAAAGTGTGTGAGATTGCAACTCATACCACCTGGAACCACTGGATAAATTCAGCCTCTGGATGTATGTTTTTTCTGTGCCTATAAAACACATTATCGCACTCTCTGCTCTTAGGCCTTAAAGGATAGGCAGTTTCACGATAAGCTCCATGATAGACTGTTGCGCATTCGGTTACAAGCCATCACGTTCCATCAGTTCCCCGTGACACGAATGTGATTCTAAATGCATTCTTTAAGAGTTGATACCTAGCTGAACGTCCTGCGCGGTTTGTAACTCCCAAGGAGTCCTCTTCGAACTTGAAGGTACGAACCTTTGTGTTCACTAAGGCGCGCCGTTTTTCATTCGTTGTTCAGGGTTCAAGTTAATGGTTGTTTTGAAAATTTCTTGAATGTCGACGATATTACACTTCACAGTGCAATATACAGGGTGGTCCACTGATCGTGACCGGGCCAAATATCGCACGAAATAAGCGTCAAACGAAAAAACTACAAAGAATGAAACTTGTCTAGCTTGAAGGGGGAAACCAGATGGCGCTATGGTAGGCCCGCTAGATGGCGCTGCCATAGGTCAAACGGATATCAACTGCGTTTTTTTAAATAGGAACCCCCATTTTTATTACATAATCGTGTAGTACGTAAAGAAATATGAATGTTTTAGTTGGACCACTTTTTTCGCTTTGTGATAGATGGCGCTGTAGTAGTCACAAATGTATAAGTACGTGGTATCACGTAACATTCCGCCAGTGCGGACGGTATTTGCTTCGTGATACATTACCCGTGTTAAAATGGACCGTTTGCCACCGTTTACCACCCTGTATACATAGGATGGTCGAAGTAGAAAGGATATAAATTGTAGACTGGCGACGGGAAGGGAGGCGTTTTTGTAGAAGAGAAATAGATTTAAGTGTCAGGAAGTCTTTTCTGAAAGAAAGTGAAACGTGGACGATAAACAGTGTAGACAAGAGGAGAATAGAAGCTTTCGAAATGTTGTGCTACAGAAGAATGCTGAAGATTAGATGGGTAGGTCACGTAAGTAATGAGGAAGTACAATAAAATTGGGGAAAAGAGGAATTTGTGGCATAAGTGGACTAGAAGAGGAGATCGGTTGGTAGGATACGTTCCGAGACATCAAGGGGTCACCAGTTTAAAAAAATGGCTCTGAGCACTATGGGACTTAATATCTGTGGTCATCAGTCCCCTAGAACGTAGAACTACTTAAACCTAACTAACCTAAGGACATCACACACATCCATGCCCAAGGCAGGATTCGAACCTGCGACCATAGAGGTCACGCAGTTCCAGACTGAACCGCCTAGAACCGAACGGCCACATCAGCTGGCGGTCACCAGTTTAGTACTGGAGGGAAGCGTGGAGGGTAAAAATCGTAGGAGACCAAGAGATGAATACATTAAGCAGATTCAGAAGGTTGTGGATTCAGTAGTTACTCGGAGATGAAGAGGCTTGGACAGGATAGAGTAGCGTGGAGAGCTGCATCAAGCCAGTTTTTGGACAGAATACCACAACAGCAATACATACATTCCATTGAAGGTTGATCTCTTCACCATCCGGACACTTATTTTCTGTCGCTCTCCTCTTGCACATGGTGAGTCATTAGCAGCTAATATTTTTCTTGTCATAATTGTTAACGCAGCACTTTCACATGAGCATTACAAAAGACTGAACTTGTGACGTTGCATTCAAGGGTTATTGGTAGTATCTGGGAATCACAGAAAAGAAGGGTGGCGTTCTTACCACAGCACTTGCAAAGTAATTCTAGAGAATCGATATTCATGGTAGAATGTGAACTGGTTTTACTGAACTTAACTCCATCCGAACAGGCCTCGGAAGGCGCGAGGGTACCGACCGACCGTCGTGTAACCCCTAGTCAACAGGCATCACTGGATACTTATACGGGGGTGCAAGTGGTCAGCACATCATTCTCGCGGCCGTTGATAGCTTTCGTGACCAGACTGATTGTACTATCTCCATCGAATATCTTGTGTAAAAAATAAGGCTAAGGTTAGAGAAAATACGAGGGTTGCCCAGAAAGTAATGCGCCGCATTTTTTATCTCACCCTAAAACAATGCTACGAATGCGAAACGTTACGTATGTATTATCTGAAGTCTCCTGAGTGAGCGCGCCAAGTTTCCGTCACTTCCGACAGATAGCGTAGCTGCAGGACAGTTTCAAAATGGCGTCTGTAGGTGATCTGCATTGCAAGCAGCGTGCCGTCATTGAATTTCTCACTGCAGAGAAAGAAACTGTGCAGAATATTCACACACACTTGTGCAAAGTCTATGGAGCATCTGCTGTCGACAGAAGTACTGTTTGTCGCTGGGCACGGAGGGCGAGGTCATTAGAAGGCGGTTCGATGGAGCTTCACGATTTGCAGCCGTTGGGGAGACCATCCACGGCTGTCACACCTGACATGTTGCAGCGAGCTGATGTTGTCATTCGTTAGGACAGACACATTACGAATCGGCAGGTGGCGCTGCATCTGTCAATCAGCAAAGGAAGTTCACACAGTGAAGCACTGGCTCCACCACCCAGACAGGGATTGGTATCGACAGGGCATACACGCCCTTGTTTCGCGCTGGAGGAAGACCATAGAACGGGATGGAGAATAGGATGCGTAGATAAAACGCCATTCTTTCGAGTGTGTAACTCTCATTGTGTTCCATAAAGAAACGTTGAAGAGAAAAATGCGGTGCATTACTTCTCTGGGCAACCCTCGTAGTACACAGTTGTTCCGTGCGTGAATGAAGTAAAACATGGAATGGCCAATGTATTAGCATGAAGTACAAAAAATAATTTTTGTCAAGGGACGTATACATTTTATTTATTTACGCTTTTGTTTCACCTGGCGACATTAAAGCCTTACGGTTCTCTCTGACAGCTAAGCACACATCCTTAACGAGTTAGCATTACTTCAGTATGCTTAATATGAGCAGTGAATAATAACAGTAATAACAATAAAAGAAGGGCAAAATATCATAAAGTGAAAGAATCGAAATGCCAAATGGAGAAACCATCTAGTGTCACCATCCAGAAAACTACAAATACCTAGAACCATCCAGAAAACTACAAATACCTGGACGTTTTGCAGGTGGACCATATCAAGAATGGGCATGTGAAAAATATGATCGATAAAGACTACACCCAAAGGTTCAGAAAAATGTTGAGAAGCAAACTGTCTGGCGACAATACCATCAAAGCAATAAAATACCTGGGTCATACCCAACCTCGGATACACTGTAGGCGTTGTGAACTGCGCACAAGTACAGCTGAATAATCTGGACAGGAAAACTAGATAACTCATGACAGTTCATCATGCACTGCACCATGTCGACAGGCTGTACTTGCCCAGAAACTCTGGCCGTGGAGGACCCTTTCAAGTGAGGCAGGCAGTGGAAGAAGAGGATCATGCATTGGCGAACTGTGTGAAAGATGTAAAGAATAAGCGGTGATTGAAGTCAACAACAGAAAGCTTCTCAAGGAGCAGCAAACAAAGAACCGTTGCCGAAAAGCCTGAAGGCAAGATGGACCTGGCCTTGGCTGACTAATGGAACCCTAAAGAAAAAAACCGAAGGGCTGCTTTTTGCTGCACAGGAACTAAGCCGTCGGAAGTAACAACGCCAGAGCCAAAATCGAGAAACCAGTAAAAGACCAAAAGTGCAGCCTCTGCAAAGAGACTTGGGAAACGACCATATTTTGAATTGTTACAAAAAGATCGCTCAGACCAGAGGCACAATGATGTAGCACTGTTGATCCAGTGGAACATACGTCAAAATTACCATCCGTTGCAAGGGATTTTTGAGACCACAAGCCAGAAAAAGTTGGCGAAATCTAATATTCCAATTAAAACTTTTGTCCATTACGGATAAGGATCACTGCGGCTGTGAGGAATAACTACCGTGGAACTTCGGACTTAAAACAGATCGAATGTTGGAACACAATAAAACGCATATTGTAATTGTGGAGAAAAAGAAAAGTGTGAATCACTGAAAATGCCATCCCAGGTGATAGCAATAACGACGAGAAATAGCTCGGAAAACTTACCACATAAGCGGACATGAAAATCGAACTATAGCGACTCTGGCGTAAATTAGGGAAAGTAGTCACAGCGGTTCTCGGCACACTGGGAAAAGTACAAAAACATCTTAGTGGACGCCTGAAAACACTGGCATTGGTAAAACATTCATCTGCCAACAACAAAAAACCAGTTTACTGGGATCTGCACGAAATATCCGCCGATACATACCGCAGTCTTGGACGCGTGGCATGAGTCAGATAAAATACGAAATCCAGCATAGCGAACTCGTTTACTGTGCTTACTGTTACAATATTTGTTATTATTATTATTATTATTATTATTACTATTAGCGAATGTCCCCATTGGAGAACGATAAGCAGGTGATTTTCAGTCTTTCTTTCGGTTCTTATTTCCCAATATTTCTTCATTTTCCCCCCGAAGGCCTTCTTTCTTTCTTCGGTCCACTTTCGTCGATATGATTTTGTTTCTCTCTCTGGAATAAACTTCCACTTACCAATTTTGCTTCTGAATCCATCACTGTCTGATGTGTTTGTTACGTAAATTTTTGCTTTTGTGAAAGCCTTCTTAACTTCAGTTACCCAACGTTTTGATGCTTTTAAGGGATGTTACATAGTCCAATTAGGCGTTTAGTTAGTCTGTTTCCAAGTAATCTGTCTAGGCGACCACAGAACTTCATTCATCTGCTTCTTACGTAAATTTCGATGTTTGGTACTTTTCTGTTCTCTCGATGGTTTGCAGTCTGTATCCGTCTTGTGTCTATCGTGATCCCATGATTTTTCTAATAAGCTTTCTCTCTACTTTCTTTATTTCTTGTTAATCTAGTTTTCAATACAATGAGAGTGTTTCGCTTGCATATGTGACTGTCGGTTTGATTACTGTGTATTGTAGTGTCTGATTTTAGTGCCTTTTGACAGGCATTTTTTGTTATACAAATTTGAAACAAGTCCGGATGCTTTCTTGATTTTTTGCAATCTGTTTTTTATGCTATTTTTTCAAGTCCTGTTGGTTCGATAATTTCACCGAGATATTTAAAGTTTTTGACTCTGTTGATTTCACAATAATTTGTTTTAAGTTTCGGGATATCCAAATTGGAACACATTAATTAAGTCCTCTCAAAGAAGATTTGCAGGCCAACCTTTTCTGAACATTCTTTGAGGGTCTCGTTTTGTTTAACTGTTGTTCTTCACTGTTGGTTAGAATCGCCGAGTTATCTGAACAAGACCGAGCGAGGTGGCGTGATCGTTAGCATATTGGACTCGTATTCGGAAGGACGACGATTCAATCCCGCGTCAAGCAGTTCTGATTTAGATTTTCCATGATTTCCCTAAATCGCTTCAGGCAAATGCTGGGATGATTCCTTTAAAAGGGCACGGCCGACTCCCTTCCCCATCATTTCCTAATCCGATGAGATCGATGACCTCGTTGTTAGGTCTCTTCCACCAAATCAACCAATCATTTGAAAAAGCTAAATATGGAATGTTTAATTTTCCTTGACCTCTTACTGGTTCCATTGGCTTCCAAAAGTTTTGTTTTCTTAGTTCCATTTCCCTTTCTTTCATTATTTTGTCTAAAACTAATAGTGGCAAGATCCCATCTCCTTGTATTACTTCTGTTTTAACTAAGAAAGGTTCAGAAATTTCATCTATGAATTTAATTTTCGATTTCGTTTCTGACATTGTTTGTTCGATCAGTTTTCGTGTCTTGGTGCCTAGTTCGCGTTCTTCCAGAATACTGCATAGATATTTTCTGTCTATAGAATCGTACGCTTTTTTAAAATCAACAAATGTGCCGACTACTGGTTTCGACCCGATTGCTTTAATTTTTAAAATAGTTTTAAGATTAAAGACCTGTTCCGGGCACGATCTATTAGGCCGAAAGCCTGCTTGGTAGTCTGAAATTGTATGTTCTAGCTGTTCTTTTGCTCTCTTTAGAAGGCACGCGGAAGACACCGGCAAAAGTGAAATGCCACTATAGTTGTTTGCATCAGATCTCTCTCCCTTTTTGTGCGGTGGATGCACTAGTGCACATTTCCAATACTCTGGAATTTTTTCTGTCTGCCAAATTTCTTGGACGATTTGAGTGATAATTATAATATTAATAATAATAATACCAGAAGACATGACAATGTAACAAAAATAATACATCAACAACTTGCTATACAACATAAACTAATAAAACAACAAGTTCCCACATACAAGTATGCATCACAAAATGCACTGGAGAATGATGAATACAAATTATACTGGAACAGAACCATTATAACAGATAAAAATCATACTCACCAATAAAAAAAGAAATTAACACAACTAATCGAAATATCCATACCCAATACAACAAATATACAGAAGAAAACAGGAGAAAAAATTGAAAAATACGTCCAACTGGCTGAGGAAGTCAAGGACATGTGGCATTAGGATAAAGTTGACATTATACCAATTACACTATCAACTAAGTTCCTAAATGAAATGTAACATATACCGTACAGTTGGTTCTAAATGGCTCTGAGCACTATGCGACTTAACTTCTGAGGTCATCAGTCGCCTAGAACTTAGAACTAATTAAACCTAACTAACCTAAGGACATCACACACATCCATGCCCGAGGCAGAATTCGAACCTGTGACCGTAGCGGTCGCTCGGCTCCCGACTGTAGCGCCTAGAACCGCACGGCCGCTCCGGCCGGCCTACCGTACTGTTAAAAGGAAGTCACGCTTGATCAAAGTCCGCGTCACTTTCCATTTTTAACCAGACATAACGTCTGAGAAAGGAAAGAAATAATAGTAACAATAATAATAATAATGATGATGAAGTTTTAAGATAGGGTATTTCAGAAATTAACATCGTCATATTCAAGTTCCTATCGAATGAGAGAAATGACACCTATCAGAAATGTATGGTAGCACAGCAGAAGACAAAAATGTAGAGAAGTAGTTGACTGCTCATCGGAAGAGTGATAAATACACTGTAAGTGAAAAACAAAGGCGCAATGCGAAGAGATTATCCGAATGGGACGGAAATCGATAAATGAGATGTACATATGCAAACAAACAAAAAATAATGAAATTTCAGACAAGTTAGATGATTTATTCAAAAAACGGTTCAAATGGCTCTAAGCACTATGGGACAACATCTGAGGTCATCAGTCCCCTAGAACTTAGGGCTACTTAAACCTAACTAACCTAAGGACATCACACACATCCATGCCCGAGGCAGGATTCGAACCTGCGACCATAGCAGCAGCACGGTTCCGGACTGAAGCGCCTAGAACTGCTCGGCCACAGCGGCTGGCGTTGATTTATTCAAGAGAAAGAGCTTCATAAATTGAGCAAGTCAATAAGGCGTTGGTCAACCTCTGGTCCTTATGCAAGGGGCTATTCGCTTTGGGATTGATTGATAGAGCTGTTGGAATTCGTCCTGAGGGATATCGTGCGAAATCTGTCAAACTGGCTCGTTGCATTGTCAGAATCCCGAGCTGGTTGCAGCGCCCTGCCCATAACGCTGTAAACGTTCTCAGTTGGGGAGAAATTTGGATACCTTTTCTTGGCCAAGATAGGATTTGGCAAGCACGAAGACAAGCTATAGAAATATTAGCTGAGTGCGGAAATGTAAGCCCAGAATGGCTTGCCATGGAGGGCAAGAATACTGTGCGTAGGATATCATCGACTTACCCCTGTATTGTAAGGGTTCCACGGATGACAACCCAGAGGGTCCTGCTATGAAACGAAATGGAACCCCAGACCATCACTCTTGGCTGTCGGGCTGTATGGCGGAGAACAGTCACACTGATATCCCAACGCTGTTCGTGGCATCTTCAGACACGCCTTCTACATCTACATCTACGTGATTACTCTGCTATTCACGATAAAGTGTCTGGCAGAGGGTTCAATGAACCACCTTCAAGCTGTCTCTCTACCATTCCACTCTCGAACGGCACGCGGGAAAAACGAGCACTTAAATTTTTCTGTGCGAGCCCTGATTTCTCTTAATTTATCGTGATAATTATTTCTCCCTATGTAGGTAGGTGCCAACAGAATGTTTTCGCAATCGGAGAAGAAAACCGGTGATTGAAATTTCATGAGAAGATCCCGTCGCAACGAAAAACGCATTTGTTTTAATGACTGCCACGTATCATGTCTGTGACACTATCTCCCCTGTTTCGCGATAATATAAAACGAGCTGCACTTCTTTGTACTTTTTCGATGTCATCCGTCAGTCCCGCCTGATGCGGATCCCACACCGCACAGCAATACTCCAGAATAGGGCGGACAAGCGTGGTGTAAGCAGTCTCTTTAGCAGACCTGTTGCACCTTCTAAGCGTTCTGCCAATGAATCGCAGTCTTTGGTTTGCTCTACCCACAATATTATCTATGTGATCGTTCCAATTTAGGTTATTTGTAATTGTAATCCCTAAGTATTTAGTTTAATTTACAGCTTTCAGATTTGTGTGACTTATCGGGTAATCGAAATTTAGCTGATTTATTTTAGTACTCATGTGAATAACTTCGCACTTGTCTTTTTTCGCACCATACAGGTATCTTATTTAAATCATTTTGCAAGTCGTTTTGATCGTCTGATGACTTGACAAGACGGTAAATGACAGCACCATCTGCAAACAATCTAAGACGGCTACTCAGATTGTCTCCTATGTCGTTAATACATATCAGGAACAATAGAGGGCCTATAACACTTCCTTGGGGATCGCCGGATATTACTTCTGTTTTACTCGATGACTTTCAGTCTATTGCTACAAAATGTGACCTTTCTGACAGGAAACCACGAATCCAGTCACACAACTGAGGCGATACTCCGTAGGCACGCAGTTTGGTTGGAAGACGCTTGTGAGGAACGGTGTCGAAAGCCTTCTGGAAATCTAAAAATATGGAATCAATTTGACATCCCCTGTTGATAGCACTGATTGTTACATGATTATAAAGAGCTACTTGTGTTTCACAAGAACGTTATTTTCCGAATCCGTGCTGAGTATATGTCAATAAATCGTTTTGTTCGAGGTACTTCATAATGTTCGGATACAGTATATGTTCCAAAACCCTACTGCAAATCGACGTTAGTGATATGGGCCTGTAATTCAGCGGATTACTCCTACTTCCATTTTTGGGTATTGGTGTGACTTGAGCAGTTTTCCAGTCTTTAGGTACGGATCTTTCTGTGAGCGGTGTGGTTGTATGTAATTGCTAAATATGGAGCTATTTTTATCAGCATACTCTCAGAGGAACCTGACTGGTATACAATCTGGACCGGAGCCCTTGCCTTTATTAAGTGATTTAAGCTGCTTCGTTACTCAGAGGATATCTACTTCTATGTTTCTCATCTTGGCACTTGTTCTTGATTGGAATTCAGGAATAATTATTTCGTCTTCTTTGGTGAAGGAGTTTCGGAAAACCGTGTTTAATAACTCTGCTTTAGTGGCCCTGTCATCAGTGACTTCACCGTTGTTGTCGCGCAGTTAAGGTATTGATTGCGTCTTGCCTTCGGCTCGGAATCTCATTGACTGGAATATAACTGTCTTCAGTGAAGAGTCCCGCTTCGAACTGAGCCGCGATGACCAGCGATGCCGTCGAGTCTGGGGCGCCATTTCGTTTCATAGTAGGACCCCTTTGATGGTTGTCCGTGGCATCATAACAGCAAAGCGGTACATCGACGATATTCTACTCCCCGTTGGGTTGCCCTTCACGGCAAGCCAACCGCGGTTCACATTTCAGCAAGAAAACACCCTCCTGGACTCGGTAAGTGTTTGTACGGCTTATCTTCGAGCTTGCTGGCCAGTGAGGTCGCCAGATCTCTCCCGATTGAGAACGTTTGGAGCATTTTTGGCAGAGCCCTCAAATCAACCCGGGATTCTGGCGATCTAACGCGACACTTTGACAGAATGTCAATGGAGAGACGTCTACAGACGTTAAAGTAACCTCTCGCGTGCCACAGGGGAGTGTTATGGGACCATTGCTTTGCACAATATATATAAATGACCTAGTAGATAGTGTCGGAAGTTCCATGCGGCTTTTCGCGGATGATGCTGTAGTATACAGAGAAGTTGCAGCATTAGAAAATTGTAGCGAAATGCAGGAAGATCTGCAGCGGATAGGCACTTGGTGCAGGGAGTGGCAACTGACCCTTAACATAGACAAATGTAATGTATTGCGAATACATAGAAAGAAGGATCCTTTATTGTGTGATTATATGATAGCGGAACAAACACTGGTAGCAGTTACTTCTGTAAAATATCTGGGAGTATGCGTGCGGAACGATTTGAAGCGGAATGATCATATAAAATTAATTGTTGGTAAGGCGGGTACCAGGTTGAGATTCATTGGGAGAGTCCTTAGAAAATGTAGTCCATCAACAAAGGAGGTGGCTTACAAAACACTCGTTCTACCTATACTTGAGTATTGCTCATTAGTGTGGGATCCGTACCAGATCGGGTTGACGGAGGAGATAGAGAAGATCCAAAGAAGAGCGGCGCGTTTCGTCACAGGGTTATTTGGTAACCGTGATAGCGTTACGGAGATGTTTAATAAACTCAAGTGGCAGACTCTGCAAGAGAGGCGCTCTGCATCGCGGTGTAGCTTGCTCGCCAGGTTTCGAGAGGGTGCGTTTCTGGATGAGGTATCGAATATATTGCTTCCCCCTACTTATACCTCCCGAGGAGATCACGAATGTAAAATTAGAGAGATTAGAGAGCGCACGGCGGCTTTCAGACAGTCGTTCTTCCCGCGAACCATACGCGACTGGAACAGGAAAGGGAGGTAACGACAGTGGCACGTAAAGTGCTCTCCGCCACACACCGTTGGGTGGCTTGCGGAGTATAAATGTAGATGTAGATGTAGATGAATGTATCCCTTAGAAAGGCCCCCAACAACTCTGTCAGTCAATGCCAAGCAAATAAGTGCTCGCTTAAGGGCCAGAGGTGGACCAAAGCGTTGTTAGATATGGTCTTATTGAATCAGCATACTCTGAAAGGAACCTGACTCTTATGCAGTCTGGACCAGAAGTCTTGCCTTTATTAAGTGATGTAAACTGCCTCTCCTGTAACGTCTACCAATCGAGCTGGATGAGTAAATCAGTGAACCTTTCGTTCTTACTCACTGCACTTGTAACGAAAAGCGCTGCTGTTCTCTGGATCTTCTCTCTCTAATATTTCCTCTGCCAGTCTTATTTTGTACAGATCCCAGGCGGACAAACATTCAAGTACTGATCGAACGAGGGTATTGTAAGTTATCTTCTTTGTGAGTGAATTATGCTTTCTGAGGATTCTTCCAATGAATCTGTCTGACATCTCCTTATCCGCGATTAGTTTCGTTTGCGAAGATTTTTCTCTTGAATAAGTCATCCTACTTTTTTGAAATTGTCAATATTTCTTAGTATTCGTATCTTTATCCCATTTACCGATTTCCGTCCCATTCGGATAATTTCTTTGCCGTGCTTCCTTTTTTTGTCTCTGAGTGTAATAGCGGAAGATAAGTAGTTAAGATGGTCGACAAATACAGATGAGAAATTTATGGACAGTGTTGGATGAAACTGTGACATGTATTGGACATGCAAGGACGTTGTGTGCTTAAGCGTAATATTTCTTTGTGATATTGTAAGTAGGCTGTTTAGGTTTTTATGTTGGTAACGCCACGTAGCGGTGAAAATCACTGACTGTGCTGTGCAGTAGTGGCTGGTTGGACTCATTGTCGGAATATTCGCTATTGTAGTGTTGGGCAGTTGGAAGTGAACAGCGCGTAGCGTTGTGCAGTTGGAGGTGAGGCGCTAGCAGTGGTGGATGTGGGGAGAGAGATGGCAGAGTTTTGAGAGCGGTCGATCTGGACATGTGTCCGTCAGAAAAACGAAATTTGTAAGACTGGATGTCATGAACTTATATATATACTATGACTTTTGATTACTATTAAGGTAAATACATTGTTTGTTCTCAATCAAAATCTTTCATTTGGTAACTATGCCTATCAGTAGTTAGTGCCTTCAGTAATTAGAATCTTTCATTTAGCTGGCAGCATTGGCGCTCGCTGTATTGCAGTAGTTCGAGTAACGAAGATTTTTGTGAGGTGAGTGATTCATGAAAGGTATAGGTTATTGTTAGTCACAGCCATTATTTTGCGGGGATTAATGAAAGTCAGATTGCGTTGCGCTAAAAAAAAATTGTGTCTCAGTTTAGTGATGAGCAGAATAAATAAAGAGAGAAATGTCTGAGTATGTTCAGTTTTGCTCAGCTGTTTGAAAATCAAATAACGTAAGCCGTTTATCAGCACAGTCATTTATAATTTTTCTGAGGGGACTTTACAATATTACTTATTTTGTATTTTTGTTTATGTGTTCCTTCGCGCGAGCCTGGCTTCTTATCAAAGCTACCCTCCATAGCAAGCCAGTACTAATCCAGCCGTTGAAGAAGTAAGAAAAGTATATCTTTGACCACCGAAGACGGGCCATAGAGTAGCTGCGTTAGAGTTGCAAACGTTTTAGTACTGTACTGTAAGTGTGTTGCCAGCCAAGGTGCCGCGTTGTCGGGGAAAGATTTTATGCTAGCATACAGACATTATAATATCTGAACAATGTATTGGAATACTGCACTGTAAAGTAGCGCATCCACAATATCGAGAATGAGTGTAATTTTTTTTATTGGCGCTTCCTGGCACAAAATCTATTGAGCTTTATATAAGAATATTGGGGAGTATTAAAACAACTAATGAAACAACCTTCGTGGCCTTTTACGTTCGAACATCAGCATACAAGACTGGATGTGGGATAGTAGGAGGAAAAACTCTACGCACCACACAAGGAATCCGTATACACAGAAGAAAACCAGCTGGGATATGCTAAAAGAAAAGCTACGCTGATGATAATAGATACAGTTTTAGTCTCGGCGTGAGTGCAGAATGGTTTTGGGTAAGACGCAAATTTGACTAAATTAATTTCGGACTAAGATTTTCATTTCCGCTACGGTCGCAGGTTCGAATCCTGCATCAGGCATGGATGTGTGTGATGTCCTCAGGTTAGTTAGGTTTAAGTAGTTCTAGGGGACTGATGACCTAAGAAGTTAAGTCCCATAGTTCTCAGAGCCATTTGAACCATTTTTTTCTTTAAAAAAATGTCATTTCGTCTCAAAGTTAAATTGACCAAACATTAACTCACTCTCTGGTACTGCGTGGAGTTAAGTGCAGTGCGACAGTAGTGCTTGCTTAACATCTTTTAAGAAGGATGGTATGCTTTGCTATATAGTACGTATTTGCCCGCTTCATGCCATATCACCGACAGAATCCTTTAGATTCAGCATATCTTCCATTGTAAACAGAAAAGGAACTCCCTTTTAGTGGCATGGACACTTACTCGACATAACATCTCCGACTGAGGTCAAAAGGCATACAAGCTTGAAACTTGTGGCAGACAATCACTTGTATAATCTAACCAGTGTGACATGCTATCACTAGGGTGAACACGGAATTTGTTGGCCCTCGTCGAGAGTTCTAAGATAGGGAGTAGTATTGAAAAGTGATAACGGAAGGGTAAATAACTGGAGTGAATATCAGTTACAGATTCTCTGCATCTTATCTAAAGAAGGAAAATTTCAGGTTAAGTATGTCAACGTATTAACAGGTACTCAGAAAAGTTAATAATTAGCTATGTAAATAGTAATTAACAGGTCGTCATTTTACAATAAGGAAAAAAGCTTGCATGCTTTTATGGAGGTGTACAATATTATTCACTACATTCATTCAAATTTTTCCTTCCATACATGCTCCTTGCAGTTCAACCTGGTACACAGTATAGACGTTCCCAAAGATGGTGTACTCTCTGGACGCTTGTGACAGATGACAGCAGCGGAAAGATGACAAAATTAGATTTTATATCTCTCATAGCGCAGGAAGCCGCAAATTCCTCAGTCCTCGCCGATAACTGTACCACTCTTCTCTACCTTTTCAACTGCATACGACGCTGCCAGTTTTACTTATCTTTTTGGGTGAACGTAACATTTATCCTAAATTCCAGTATACGCTAAGGCAAACGACATTGATGTTAATCTGTCGATCGGACTCGTTACGGAAGTGCAGTTTCTAATGTCGCCGAATAAATAATAATTATTAATCACGGAGTTTTAGCTGCCATCAGGTAGGATTCCAATACACGACATACTAAAAATCAAAATGTTCCGTTCAGTGAATGCTCAGTATTTGATCTCCGCAGAAAATTGATTAATTATTACATAATGTCCTAGCTAAGATAACACACAGATACAAGGTCTGTTCAAAAAATTCCGGAACATTCCTAATTTCGCGCCAATGGTGTGATGGAGCGAAATGCAATTGGCATACCTGCACAACTGCCCGAAGTTTGATTGTTATGTGCTTGTCAGTTATTATCCAGTGCAGTATTAAATGGAAAGTTGTGTCGCACAGTTTGCGAATTCCGAGATGACAAAGTTAGAGAGGCAACGCGTCTGCATTAAATTTTGCGTGAAACTCAAGAAAACCTTTACAGAGGCACACCAAGTGATGCAGGAATCCTACGGTGATGAGTGCTTAAGCCGAATTCGGTGTTACGAATGGTTCACAAGGTTTAAAAATGGCCGAACTGAAGTTAAAGCTGACCCTCGTTCAGGAAGCCCTTCGGCGTCTACCGACGACGCTCATGTTGGTAACATCAACGAAATTGTACATGCCAATCGAAGTCTTACTGTCCGAGGGATTGCAGAAGAATGTCACATTTTAGTTTTATCATGTCATGAAATCCTGACACAGCATCTTGGATTGCACCGTGTTGCCGCCAAGTTCGTCCCACGGGTCATGAGTCAAGATCAGAAAGGTCTTCGCCTCGCAACCTGTGAACAGCTTTTGGATCGCGGAAATGACAACGAGATGTTGCTTAAGAGGATCATAACTGGCGATGAGACTTAGGGCTACGGTTATGGTGTTGACACCAAGGTTCAATCTTCACATGGGTCGGGAAAGATTCTCCAACACCAAAAATAGCTCGTTAGGTCAGGTCAAATGTCAAAGCCATGCGGATAGTTTTCTTTGATTTTGAACGATTAGTTCATCATGAATTCGAGCCACAGGGACAAACTGTTAACCAACGGTACTATGGAGACGTGTTGCTGCGCCTGCAGAAAATGTGAGAGGGAAACGGCCTGAAATGTGGCGAGACGAGTCACGGCTCTTTCATCACGATAATGCACCCGCACATTCATCCCTGTTGGTGCGCGACTATTGCACAAAAACTAAATCATTGTGCTGTCTCATCCTCCGTGCTCTCCAGACCTGGCCCCTGCAGACTTTTTTTAATTTCCAAAGTTGAAAGGACGAATATTTGCAACGATAGACGAGATAAAGCAAAATTCGCAGACGGCGCTTCGCACGAGCGAAAGGTGTACCAGGACTGCTTCCGAAAGTGGAAACGGCGTTAGGAGCGGTGTATCAGTTGTAGAGGAGAGTATATCGAAGGAGCCCATGCACAGAGGTAAGCGTAGAAAAATATTGTGGAGAAAGTTCCGGAATTTTTTGAACAGACCTTGTACTTCTTTTAGCGTTTTTATTTAACTTAGACTATTACATTATCGTTCCTTCTCGCCAGAACTGATCGCGAAAGAGATTAGTCAAAAGTTCGCGAAAGAATGAGCCTTTATCATTAATGATTTCATGTTTCACATCTTCATAATGTCCAAAGAGTGGAGCTGGGAATAGCACGAAACCTTTATATTGCATTTAGGTATAGGTACTTTGAATTCATATACTCATAGCAATGACACATATGTGGCGCAAAGTGCGCGTTTGTAAACGTGACATTACACCAGACACCCAAGGTCACAGTGTGGTCAATGAATTATATCCAACTACCAGCTACCGTTTAGAACTTCCCATCGCATGGAGTATAAAAACAGCGCGACGCGGCAAAGTCGTATTAAGATACTGATCGTACTTATGCGATACGGCGAATCACGTCGTTCGCCACAATTATAAGGAGATAAGAGACGTTTCGTGAGAACCCCAAAGCACTCGATACGACTGACATGAGTTTATCGGTGACTCAGGATAATCAGAAGTTCGTACAGGATTCCAAGAATTTCTGATAAGCTTGCTTGACTTGTGCAGAAGGTTTTTCCTCCTGGAAAATGTCATCGCAATGTAAGTGAGAGTACGATGCAGCCGGCCGGAATGGCCGTGAGGTTCTAGGCGCTACAGTCTGGAGCCGAGCGACAGCTACGGTCGCAGGTTCGAATCCTGCCTCGGGCATGGATGTGTGTGATGTCCTCAGGTTTGTTAGGTTTAATTAATTCTAAGTTCTAGGCGACTGATGACCTCAGAAGTTAAGTCGCATAGTGCTCAGAGCCATTTGAACCGTTTTTTGAACCAGAACGTTGCACAAAAGAGAGAGGACAGCCCGCATTCGTTTATATTTACGTATAGCGTGTCAGGATCTCAGCAACAGACTTTGGATGGAAGACCATCCTGTTTTAAGGAAGGTTTCCTTTTAAACACGCTGTTTACGACAAATGTGCGTGAGTGATATGCATTGTTCATGGTGGGAAACGCACGACAGCCAACTTGTTGTTATTTTGTTGTGCTTGTAAGCTTTGAGTGTGGCTTACCAGTTGTCTACACGTGAGGTTCTGTATCCGGAATGGACTGAGAATTGTTTGTGGTCGGTGGCACTGATTAAGCGTTCTTGCGTGGCAAGAAGTAGTATCAGAGTTGCTCGCCGTACCCTCGAGCATCAGTTTGCTAACGGCAAACGTCCCCACCAACAGTATCTTTGTTTCACTTAATCGCGACATTTTAGAAACAGGAGACTATGTGTCAGCACTTTGAAGTGTTTCCCCAACACAATAATGTTCCTAATGCCTCTTTAAAGTAACTGAAACCGGCTGCCATCAAATACTTGACAGCCATTTAATGCACCGAACTTTATAAAGTCACTGAATTGTTGTTGTTGTGGTCTTCAGTCCAGAGACTCGTTTGATGCAGCTTTCTATGCTACTCTATTATGTGCAAGCCACTTCATCTCCGAGTAACTACTGCAACTTACATTCTTTTGAATCTGCTTTGTGTATTCATCCCTTGGTCTCCCTCTATCCCTCTACGATTTTTCACTCCAAGCTTCCCTCCAGTACTAAATTAGTGATCCAGTGATGCTACAGAACGTCTCCTACCAACCGATCCCATCTTCCAATCAATTTGTGCCACAAATTCCTCTTCTCCCCAATTCTATTCAGTACCTCCTCATTAGTTACGCGATCTACCCATCTAATCTTCAGCATTCTTCTGCAGCACCACATTTCGAAAGTCCCTATTTTCTTCTTGTCTAAACTATTTATCGTCAATGTTTAACTATACTCCATACAAATATGTGTACTACACTCCACACAAATAATTTCACAAAGGACTTCCTGATACTTAAATCTGTATTCGATGTTAACAGATTTCTCCTCTTCATAAACGCTTTCCTTGCCGTAGCCAATCTACATTTTATATCCTCTCTACTTCGACCATCATCAGTTATTTTGATTCCCAGATAGCAAAACTCATTTACTACTTTAAGTGTCTCATTTCCTAATCTAATTGCCTCAGCATCACCTGATTTGACTACATTCCATTTATCCACGTTTATCCTCGTTTTTCTCTTGTTGATGTTCATCTTCTACTTCCATTTCAAGACACTGTCCATTCCGTTCAACACCTCTTCCGGGTCCTTTGCTGTCTCGGACAGAATTACGAAGTCATCGGCAAACCTCAATGTTTTTATTTCTTCTCCATAGATTTTAATTCCTACTCCGAATTTTTCTTTTGTTTCCATCACTGCTTGCTCAATATACAGATTGAATAACATCGGGGATAGGCTACAACCCCGTCTCATCCCCTTCTCAATCACTGCTTCCCTTTCGTGCCCCTCGACTCTTATAACGGCCATCTGCTTTCTGTACAAATTGTAAATAGCCTTTCGCTCCCTGCATTTTAACCCTGCCACCTTCATTGCAGTGACATAATTGTGTAATATAAATTCTTGAAGTTATCCAGATAATGAACAAGCAGTAGTTCAACTGAGCTAAATTAGCACAGTGTGTGACTTGAAGAATTCTTATATACTTACAAATCAGACCGGCACAGTAGCCACCTCGAAAGTTTGTGCAAAACTCGCAAACAACAGTGTTCCCGCGTAGACCTTGTACATATTTAGCTACAATGTCGGTAATTATTAAAACCAGAAAATTAATGAAATACAATGAAATTTGATAGGTACCGCAACAGAAAAAGGATTAGTATGAATCGTAAAATAAAATGTCGTTAGGCAGTAAATGTATCTCGTTTCAGAACAGGCTTATTCACAATGAAAATGGTAAGCTATTTAAATATAACAATACATATTGAACTTTAGTGGATTATATGAAAAGTATCGAATATAAGCTTCAACAAAAATGTACTTCATTACAGTAATAACAGTCTTTCAAGAAACAGTCTGGACGTTCCTTCAAGCAGTTTGTTTACATGTTTGCAATTAACCTTGCTGTTAATAATAGTAATTATATTTCACACAGACAGGAAAATGCTTCTCAATTACTTAGTAAGATATATATTTTAATTTACTTCGGTTTTTAGTGACAGATAACATCAGATTTAAAATATGTGTTACAAACAATGGTCTCAACCGTATTTTAGTGATTTTAAGTAAATAGCATGGTTTCAAACAGCCTACCAATTACAGTGCTTCTTTGGCACAAGGAGTACTTTGCAATCACAACAGTTTCCAAAGTTTAGCACTACCTATATTGCTTAGGATTACTGGTGATGCGTTATTAGCTTTTCAGTTAATTAAATGTGAGCGAGAACTTGGTGGTAATAAAGTTTAAAGAAGCGGAAAAGGTCCTAGGTCGTTTCAACTTCCAATCACGAAGCACTGAGTTCAGGTACATTCTTTTTGAAATACGAATATGGTACATTCCTCTTTCACATTAGTTGTTGTTGACGTTGTGGTCGTCATTCCAAAGACTGGTTTTCTGCAGCTCTGCATGCTAGTCTATCCTGTGCAAGCCTCTTCATCTCTGAGCAACTATTGTAACCTGCATCCTTCTGAATCTGCTTACTGTATTCATCTCTTGGTCTCGCTCTATGGTTGTTGCCCTCCACGCTTCCCTCCAGTACTAAATTGGTGATCGCTTGGTTCTACGAATCGGACCGTGGAATGTTAAATCCCCTTATAGGGCAGATAGGTTTCACATTTGTAGAATTGAAAGTTACAACTATTTTCCTTAAATCAATGAAACGAGTAATCTAATTAAAAAGCATTAAACTTCATTCATTCGGAAAAATTAAATCCATAATTAATTGAAATAATGTTTTTTTGATCATCGTGAAGAGCTTTTTCAACTTTCTGTAAAGAATATTGCCAACAGAATGGGGAAAACTATTTTTTACGAAAAAACGTAGCAAATTGGATCCCTCTATTATACAAATGTGAAAATGATTGCTTGATTTCCTTCCGACAAAAAAAAAAAAAAAAAAAAAAAATACCACTACTTAATAATTATTGGGTATCAGTTGCTCAGTTTTAAGCATAGCATCCGTGCAACGCCTAGCAGCAGCTGGAAACATGTAAACAGCGACAAATTCAACAAAACCTGAAGGTCTTTATGCTTATCTTTTTTATCGGCTATCAAGAATCCTTGAATTGAAACTGCAGTCACATGGCGGTACGGCACTTCTTTAAATTGCGTCTCTTCCTTTCCCCTTAAAAGTAGGGGCCGAAAATTTCTTAATAGACAAATACACGCTATGTTACCGTTGAGTGGTACACGCACCGATAATACATGCGAACGCTACTTTTTTTTCTTTTTTTTTTCTTACGAGATCTCCGGCTTGAGAAACAGCGAAATCATTTGGTTCGCAGTGGTGCTTCCATATAAGAATTTCTGCCTAACATTTGATTAGCATTATTACACAGAAGTTATCAATTCTCTCCGAAATAATTTTAATGAGTTAGTTTCATTTTGTAAGTATGAGGACTGCAGTATTTGGGTACATTTGCTTAGCAATCCGTACCACTCCGTTGGGGTTCCTCGTACAATCTCCGTAATAAATAATCTCCATAAACAGAGTATATGTAACCGAATTCGGATACGGTTGGCAGCACTGTTCGGTCTTATACATGTTGACGACAATACCGTGATGTGAAAACGTCGAATTTTAAGGTTATGTAACTTTTGGGAGGATATTGCTACAGTGAAACCTACATATGTACTAGCTTCAGTATACAAGTACAAACAATAGCACAACCCGATTGCACGAATGCAATGCAATTTGTGCAACGGTTCGTTATCGAAATACTCATTTTTCTGGAGTTTCTCAACAGCATAAACCTCTTAAGTTGCGATAAATTATCAGCCACAAGATAGCTCTCTCGCAATACAGGCGTCTTTCGTAAAGTATGTTTCTACTCCCTGGGGCACTTCCATATGACTGGTCGTCCGTACTGATCCATCCACATCATACAAAAAATGACAGACTTCTCTTAAAAAACTAAAAGATTCTTCAGCCTAGGACGGGAAAACATTTGAACTCAGAGCTGGGTGACTGTCAAGGTGGTCAGAAAAGGATGTTCAGGTGCTGAACATATCAATCTAAAATCAGTTCTCGATTGTTGAGACGCTGAAGTAAAAAATCGGTCATAGTCTCCATGATTTAAAAACGTAGTTAGATTCAATTGACCTGAGAACTCATCTCCAACTTATAAAAGAATTTATCGTAGATAACAAAACAAGGGCTGCCAGCCAGACAGTTACTGACACGTTATAAAGTGAAGTTTATGGAAGAGATTTCAGATGCTTTTGAAATCAGGTCTGGAGTTTAATCGTGCTGAGCACGCCTTGTCTTCAAAGAAACCTTTGTAGAGCTTGAAGAAATCTGTCTGATGACATATGTGTGCATAGTTCCAGGTGGAGGGCTCGTAATGTTGCGCACGCGAATAGAGCAATATACTGTATATCTTCTTCGTAATATGTCCTTGTCTGACGTGTAACAGGCTAGTAAAGTCAACGCCTGTGACTTCAAACGCTTTTAATGGTGAGACTCACTCAGCTGGTCACAAAGCCTCAGTTTGTAGGACAAAGTGAGCGTTCACCAGCTTGCAAGGCAGGCAGCGGTGTAGAACATGTTTAGGTGCCTGCTGAACTCTAAGAATTCAGAATTCTGCTCTCAGTTGAAATAAAACAATGCTTACTCCAAGGTGGAGCAGGATCAGTAAATATGTGAAATGTTGCTGACCATCGAGGAGAAATGGGTGGCGTTAAGTCTCTGGGTAATTCCACGTCCACAGAGTCAAATAACATCTTTATCCAAGAACGGGTTGAAGGGAGCAGTATTAGAATTTCGTGGCAGAGGCACATTGTTGTACAGAGCATGCACTTCGACCGCGAATTCTTGTTGCTGAACAACTTGAATCTAGTTAAGTCCGTGCTTCGTTCAAGTCAGATGCTGTATTTTCTTACATTAACTACCTTTTAAAGCGAAGTACCCGTCCTATAACGCGTCATAGTTTATAGTAGTTACTACACTGTGTAACTGATAAAATAGGGAAAGTTGTTCTTACCTTGAGGACTTGGTCTTTTAATTTCTTCTTTCCTGGCAGGGAATAATTTTTTGTCCATAAAAATCGTGGCCAACGTGTTCGGTTTTTTGCCGACCAAGCAAGAACATAGAACCACATAGTAACACGCTGTGGTATCTTTAGAGATTAGATCAATTGGGTTTTCCTCAACAGAGCAGTGACTCCACTGTGATCGATTCGTTAGTCTTTATATTTCCGTGACACAGTGTGACATAAATGTCTTCCATCGATTAGGGTCATGTCGGATCCATCCTAAGACTACAGTTGAGTCAGTCCACAGCGTTGCGTCGTAGTTCGCACCCTTACAGAAATAATGAAATAGTATTTATCCAAGAAGGGTTGTTAGAAGTTCCAGCCGTGGAAGAGGTACCACTTAATGGGAACTAGTCTGTTTTTACAGCAAAGCAAATAGACTGTGTCATGTTTGAAGTTGTGCACCGTACATAAAGAACTGCCCCATAGACCTTTTGCTAATTCGTAGGAAAATGCATGGATTTCTGATTCATTGTCTTCAGGAACGACAACCCATCGGGGCGTTTGTAGGTGTGAGGATGATGCCAACATTTGCGAGCTTTAGTTAAGATTGAGAGGTAAGAGCGACCCATTTGACTCACCTTCACCACATTTCCTGGAAAATTATTATTGCAGTGAGGGATACACACGACTGGGGTTCAGATGGGGTAGTTATGCATAAACTAAGACTTTAAGCAAGTGAAGGTCGCTTAGCCTCTCCTACTCAATTCCATCTCTCATCTCCAAGTTGGTTAACCCCGAGAACCTGAGCAATCCTGTGGAAGATTAGGTACCCAGCCTCAGTGGGAATGAGAGGCAAGGCAGACAGGGAGGAGAATAGGGACTGAGCTGAGGGCTGATAACCCCTACCGGGAAAAAGTCTTATTACAGAAGCTCAAGGAAATACTGCCGGACAGACCCTAAGCCAAAGACTTGGCAAAGTAACATGAAATATGAGGACTGGATCGTGGAATGTATAGATCTTATATAGAACTGGAGTCCTTGGAAGCCTGATTGGAATAGTGAAAACGTACAAGCCAAACGTACAATAAAAGCACTGAAGAACTAGTGAAAGCTTTAAAGCAATAAGTCCAAGTATATGTTATATGTGAATAAAGGGGAAATTCTTAACTACGGTCTTCTAGATGCACATGACCCTACTGCAGAAGAGAGATGAAGAGAAGAGACCTAATATGAGAAACTAGAGCAAGATTGTCGACAGTGTCCAACAAATGACATAAAAATGGTGTTAGGAGCCATGAATCCTGAGGTAGGACAGGAGCGGTTCTTCTTCCCTACCATTGGTAAATACAGTCTCCACAAAGAGAGTAATAACAGTGGACTGCTCCTGATACGTTTTGCAGCGTCACTCAACATGACCGTTTCTGGCACATGGTTCTAGCATAAGAATGTATGTAAAACGACCTGGGTGTCACCAGGCAGCAATACTAGGAACCAGATTAGATATCAGGCATGACTCTGTTGTACTGCACTGCAATAGTTCCAGAGGTGAGAATATGACTCTGATCACTACCTCCTCATAGCAAAAATAAAGGGAAAATTTCAAATGCACATAAAGTTAAAGAAGAAAGGCAAAATAAGTATAATGTCGCAGAACTTAAGACTCCAAGGAAGGGTGAACACCTGGCTATTAATTTGGAAAATAGATTGACAGGAATCCTTCAGAACTGTATTCATAACAGAAATGAGGAGTGCAATAAAATCAGAAATGAAATACAGGCTGCTGCAGAGGAAGAGATTGGTGTGGAACTACAATCCAAAAGGAATGAATGGTATGTTGAAAAGTGTCAGGACGCAACAAAATCAAAAAATGAAGGATATAGAAAGATGCAGGCCAGAAGAACACGAACGCTAGTGGATGACTATAAAAAAAAAGGCGTGCAGAAAAGGGGATTCTGGATGCAAGGAAGAGAAGCTTTTTCGAAAGATAGTTGCAGGATATTGCATCATTGAATAACGCTAAGAAAGCCAGGAACCTCTACAGAAAGGTCAATAACCTTAGAAAGTAATTTCAACGAAAAGCGACACAATATAGAGGAAAAAATAGTAAACTGCTGGCATCACAGGAAGGAGTGTTACATCGCTGGGCAGAGTACTTTAAGGAGTGAATGATGAAGCATCGGAACTGACTGAAAACCAACAAGTGGAAGAAGAGGAATATAGGATACTTTCAATGCAAGAGATTCGGATAGCAACAAAGAAACTAGCCAAACATAACACACCTGGCAATGATAACCTGCCAGCTGAGCTTATCAAGTATGGTGGAGAACATCTACTTAGATGCACATCCTGGTCTTAGATATATGGATGCAAAAAGTCATCGCAAATGATTGGAATATTGGCGTAATACGCGCTATACATAAAAAAGGGCACATACTGGAATGTACAAACTATAGGTGAACTAAAATATTAAACACTTAAATAAAATATTCTCCGCCCTGCTTTGTACCGGTCTAAAACCATTTGCAGAAAAAGCAGTTGGGAGATTTCATGCAGGCTTTAGACCTTATAAATCAACTATTGACGAAATTCCCACCCAGATGCAAATATTGGAAAAAACAAGGGAAACAAAGTAGAAACACCTCATGTATTTGTTGATTCAAAAGCAGCTTTTTTTTTTCTTTGTCATCAGTCTTCTGACTGGTTTGATGCGGCCCACCACGAATTCCTCTTCTGTGCCAACGTCTTCACCTCAGAGCAGCACTTGCAACCTACGTCCTCACTTATTTACTGCATGTATTCCAGTCTCTGCCTTCCTCTACAGTTTTTGCCCTCTACAGTTACCTCTACTACTATGGAAATCATTCCCTGATGTCTGAACAGATGTCCTCTCATCCTGTCCCTTCTCCTTGTCACTGTTTTCCACATATTCCTTTCCTCTGCGATTCTGCGTAGAACCTCTACATTCCTTACCTTATCAATCCAACTAATTTTCAACATCCGTCTGTAGCACTACATCTCAAATCCTTCGATTCTCTTCTGTTCCGGCTTCCCTCAGTCCACATCTCACTACTATACGATGCTGTGCTCCAAACGTACTTTCTCAGAAATTTCTTCCTCAAATTAAAACCTATGTTTCATACTAATAGACTTCTCTTGGTCAGGAATGCCCTTTTTGCCAGTGCTAGTCTGCTTTTGATGTCCTCCTTGCTCGTCCGTCATTGGTTATTTTGCTGTCTAGGTAGCAGAATTCCTTAAATTCATCCATTTCGTGACCATCAATCCTGACGTTAAGTTTCTCGCTGTCCTCATTTCTGATACGTCTCGTTACTTTCGTCTTTTCCGATTCACTCTCAGTCCATATTCTGTATTCATTAAGGTGTTCATTCCATTCAGCAGACCATGTAATTCGTCTTCACTTTCACTCCGGATAGCAATGTCATCAGGGAATCCTATCGCTGATATCCTTTCGCCTTGGATTTTAATTCCACTCCTGAACCTTTCTTTTATTTCCATTATTGTTTGTTCGATGTACAGATTGAACATAGGGGCGAAATACTATATCCCTGTCTTACGCCCTTTTTAATACGAGCACTTCGTTCTTGGTTGTCCATTCTTATTATTCCCTCTTGACTCTTGTACATATTGTATATTACCCGTCTCTCCCTATAGCTTACCCATATTTTTCTCAGAATTTCGAACATCTTGCACCATTTTACATTGTCGAACGCTTTTTCCAGGTCGGTGAATCCTATGAAAGTGTTCTGATTTTTCTTTAGTCTTGCTTCCATTATCAACAGCAACGCCAGAATTGTCTTTCTGGTGCCCTTATTTTTCCTAAAGCCAAAGTGATCATCATCTAATACATCCTCAATTTTCATTTCCATTCTTCTGTATATTATTCTTGTCAGCAGCTTGGATGCAGGAGTTGTTTAGCTGATTGTGCGATAATTCTCGCACTTGTCAGCTGTTGCAGTCTTCGGAATTGTGTGGCTGATACTTTTCCGAAAGTCAGATGGGATGTCGCCAGACTACATTCTACACACTAACATGAATAATCGTTTTGTTGCGACATCCTCCAATTTTTTTTAGAAGTTCTTATATAATGTTATCGATCCCTTCTGCCGTATTTGATCTTAAGTCTGTAACGTTCTTTAAAATTAAAAAAAAAAAACTTTACTGTTACGTAGAATGAATGTCTGAACTGTGGAGTGGGTATAAAACTCGAATTTTCGTGTAGCGTGTTGTAACTGCAAGTATTGTGCTTACTCTTGGTTATTGTTAGCAAAACTCTACACTAATTGATTGGGCAATGCAATTCCCACTACCAACAAGGAAATACAGTCGCTGCAAAAAACATTCAGCCCCTTAGACACTGAATCCTCTGGCCCTGTTCAAAACTGATAACTTTGACCCCTGTGCACATAACAAATAAATTAAATTGTCTTACCTCCAAAGCAGCAACGGTGGAACGCGATATATTCTGGTCTCTCATTAAAAAATATGAATATGCTAGCTACTGACTCAGCGATGTGCAATGCTGGCTGTGATACTTTGAATGCACGTGAAATTGACTTGGCTGACAAATGAAAACATTTCTGAAAAATCCAACTTCTTTGAAAAACATATGACCTGGACAGGGAGGTGGTACAGATTGCGGTGAATTACTAACACAGACTTTTTTTGGAAAAATTATGTTGCAAGTTAAGTTTGTCTTTTGAAAAACATTTGACAGTTGAAGTTACATTTTACTAATTGGTCCACAAACAACGAGATTTATACAGCAAGTATTATCTAACCTCACTAAAAGGGCATAAATACAAATCATCAAATTACATATAGCTCTGTTAATAAAACTTTGTAAAATTACAAAAGTTAAATATCTGACAGGCCTTTTTATCAAATCAGTTTACGTATATTCTGGGGTTATTCAACAGTTACAAATTATCAGCCAACTCATCTATACTAACGCGCTGGCAAAACAAAAATCATAATTATTTAACATCTTTACCTTGTTCGCATGGAGACTTCTGATTCCATGTTCAACAATATTGAGATACCTACATTAATCTAGCACTTGGTGGCTTCACACAGCACACCATAAAAACTGCCTACTCCATCGTCTTTCGTTCACAGACAACTGTGAGCCAAGCGCTCTCTTACTCCAACAATATAACCTCAGACCAGAAACAGTATATTTGGCTCTGCGGTCATACACAGTCAGCAATCCGCATTACAAAGCCTATCAGAGACATACATCGTTTATCATATGCGGATGCCACATACAAATGTGCTCCAATAGACTCCTTTCAAATCGTCCAAAGCACTTTTAAATTCCGATTCTAATACTGGATCACTTATCTCTTCTAAATCGACTCCTCTTTCTTCTTCTATCACATCAGACAAATCTTCCCCCTCATAGAGGCCTTCAGTGTACTCTTTCCGCCTATCTGCTCCCTCCGCTGCATTTACCAGTGGAATTCTCAATGCACGTTTAAAGTTACAATTCTTGCTTTTAATTTCGCCGAAGGTTATTTTGACTTTCCTATATGCTAAGCCAGTCCTTCCGATAATCATTTCTTTTTCGATTTCTTCATATTTTTCATGCAGCCATTTCGTTTTAGCTCTCCTGTAGTTCCTACTTATTTCATTCCTCAGCGACTTGTATTTCTGTATTCCTCAATTTCTCTGAACATTTTTGTACTTCCTTCTTTCATCGGTCAACTGAAGTGTATTTTGTGTTACCCATGGTTTCTTCGCAGTTATCGTCTTGGTACCTTTGTTTTTCTTTGCAACTTCTGTGATTGCCATCTTTAGAGATGTAGAGATGTCCATTCCTCTTCAATTTTACTGCCTACTGAGTTATTCCTTATGGCTGTATCAACAACCTAAGAGAACTTCAGGCATATCTCGTCATTCCTTAGCAATTCCTCATTTCACTTCTTTGCGTATTCATTCTTATTCATTAATCTCTTAAGCTTCTGTCTACTCTTCACCACTACTACATTGTGTTCTGATTCTACATCTGCTTCTGGGCACGCCTTACAATCTAGTATCTGATTTCAGAATCTCTGTCTGACCATGACGTAATCTAACTGAAATCTAACCGTATCACCCGGCCTTTTCAAAGTATCCTCCTCTTGTGATTCTTGAACATAGTATTCGATATTATTAGCTGAAATTTATCGGTGAACTCAATTACTCCGTCTCCTCTCTTATTTCTTCCCCCACGCCCATATTCTCCTGCAACCTTTTCTTCTACTCCTTCCCCTACAACTGCATTATAAGTCCCCCATGACTATTAGATTTTCATCTCCCTTTAAGTACTGTATTAACCTTTCAGTATTCTAAAACACTTTCTCTGTTTCTTCATCTTCAGCTTGCGACGTCAGAATGAATACCTGAACTATCTTTGTCGATGTTGGCTTGCTGTCGATTGTGATAAGAATAATCCTATCACTAAATTGTTCACAATAATATACTCTCTGCCCTACCTTCCTATTCATAACGAATCCTGCTCCCGTTATACCATTTCCTGATGCTGTTGATACGCTGTACTCATCTGAACAGAAATCCTTGTCTTCTTTCCTTTTCACTTCAATGACCCCTACTATATGGGTCAAATGGCTCTAAGCACTATAGGACCTTAACTTCTGAGGTCATCAGTCCCCTAGAACTTAGAACTACTTAAACCTAACAAACCTTAGGACATCACACACATCCATGCCCGAGGCAGGATTCGAACCTGCGACCGTAGCGGTCGCGAGGTTCCAGACTGTAACGCCTAGAACCACTCGGCCACTCCGGCCGGCGACCCCTACTATATCTAGACTGAGCCTTTGTATTTCCCTTTTCAAATTTCTAGCTTCCCTACCACGTTCAAGTTTCTGACATTCCACGCTCCGACTCGTAGAACGTTATCCTTTTGATGTTGTTGTTGTGGTCTACAGTCCAGAGACTGGTTTGATGCAGCTCTCCATGCTACCCTATCCCGTGCAAGCCCCTTCATCTCCGAGCAACTACTGCTACCTACATCCTTCTGAATCTGCTTAGTGTATTCACCTCTTGGCCTACCTCCACGATTCCCTCCAATACAAAATTGGCGATTCCTTGTTGCCTCACAACGTGTCGAACAACGGCTCCCTTCTTTTAGTCAGGCTGTGCCACAATTTCCTCTTCTCCCCAATTCTATTCAGTACCTCCTCATTAGTTGCGTGATCTATCCATCTAATCTTCAGAATTCTTCTGTAGTACCACATTTCGAAACCTTGTAATCCCCTCTTGTGTAAACTATTTATTGTCCATGTTTCACTTCCATACGTGACTACACTCCACAGAAATACTTTTAGGAAAGACTTCCGGACACTTAAATCTATACTCGATGTTAACAAATATCTCTTCTTCAAAAACGCTTTCCTTGCCATTGCCAGTTCGCATTTTATACCCTCTGTACTTCGACCATCGTCAGTTATTTTGCTCCCCAAATAGAAGAACACATCTACTACTTTAAGTGTCCCATTTCCTAATCTACACTCCTGGAAATGGAAAAAAGAACACATTGACACCGGTGTGTCAGACCCACCATACTTGCTCCGGACACTGCGAGAGGGCTGTACAAGCAATGATCACACGCACGGCACAGCGGACACACCAGGAACCGCGGTGTTGGCCGTCGAATGGCGCTAGCTGCGCAGCATTTGTGCACCGCCGCCGTCAGTGTCAGCCAGTTTGCCGTGGCATACGGAGCTCCATCGCAGTCTTTAACACTGGTAGCATGCCGCGACAGCGTGGACGTGAACCGTATGTGCAGTTGACGGACTTTGAGCGAGGGCGTACAGTGGGCATGCGGGAGGCCGGGTGGACGTACCGCCGAATTGCTCAACACGTGGGGCGTGAGGTCTCCACAGTACATCGATGTTGTCGCCAGTGGTCGGCGGAAGGTGCACGTGCCCGTCGACCTGGGACCGGACCGCAACGACGCACGGATGCACGCCAAGACCGTAGGATCCTACGCAGTGCCGTAGGGGACCGCACCGCCACTTCCCAGCAAATTAGGGACACTGTTGCTCCTGGGGTATCGGCGAGGACCATTCGCAACCGTCTCCATGAAGCTGGGCTACGGTCCCGCTCACCGCTAGGCCGTCTTCCGCTCACGCCCCAACATCGTGCAGCCCGCCTCCAGTGGTGTCGCGACAGACGTGAATGGAGGGACGAATGGAGACGTGTCGTCTTCAGCGATGAGAGTCGCTTCTGCCTTGGTGCCAATGATGGTCGTATGCGTGTTTGGCGCCGTGCAGGTGAGCGCCACAATCAGGACTGCATACGACCGAGGCACACAGGGCCAACACCCGGCATCATGGTGTGGGGAGCGATCTCCTACACTGGCCGTACACCACTGGTGATCGTCGAGGGGACACTGAATAGTGCACGGTACATCCAAACCGTCATCGAACCCATCGTTCTACCATTCCTAGACCGGCAAGGGAACTTGCTGTTCCAACAGGACAATGCACGTCCGCATGTATCCCGTGCCACCCAACGTGCTCTAGAAGGTGTAAGTCAACTACCCTGGCCAGCAAGATCTCCGGATCTGTCCCCCATTGAGCATGTTTGGGACTGGATGAAGCGTCGTCTCACGCGGTCTGCACGTCCAGCACGAACGCTGGTTCAACTGAGGCGCCAGGTGGAAATGGCGTGGCAAGCCGTTCCACAGGACTACATCCAGCATCTCTACGATCGTCTCCATGGGAGAATAGCAGCCTGCATTGCTGCGAAAGGTGGATATACACTGTACTAGTGCCGACATTGTGCATGCTCTGTTGCCTGTGTCTATGTGCCTGTGGTTCTGTCAGTGTGATCATGTGATGTATCTGACCCCAGGAATGTGTCAATAAAGTTTCCCCTTCCTGGGACAATGAATTCACGGTGTTCTTATTTCAATTTCCAGGAGTGTAGTTCCCTCAGCATCACCTGACTTCATTCGACTACATTCCATTATTATCGTTTTGCTTTTATTGATGTTCATCTTATATCCTCCTTTCAAGACACTGTACATTCTGTTCAATTGTTCTTCCAGGTCCTCTGCTGTCTCTGACGGAATTACAATGTCTTAGGCAAACTTCAACGTTTTTATTTCTTCTCGATGAATTTTAAGTCTTACTCCAAATTTTTCTTTTGTTTCCTTTACTGCTTGCTCAGTATACAGATTGAATAACATCAGGGATTGACTACAACCCTGTCTCACTCCATTCCCAAACACTGCTTCCCTTTCACGCCCCTCGACTTTTGTAACTGACTTCGGGTTTCTGTACAAATTGTAAATAGCCTTTCGCTCCCTGTGTTTTACCCCTGCCACCTTTTGAATTTCAAAGAGAGTATTCCAGTCAACATTGTCAAAAGCTTTCTCCAAGTCTACAAATGCTAGAAACGTAGGTTTGCCTTTCGTTAATCTACATCTAAGATAAGTCGTAGGCTCAGTATTGCCTCGCGTGTTCCAACATTTCTACGGAATCCAAACTGATCTTCCCCAAGTTCAGCTTCTACTAGTTTTTCCATTCGTCTGTAAAGAATTAGTATTAGTAGTTTGCAGCCATGACTTATTAAATTGATAGTTCGGTAATTTTCACACCTGTCGACACCTGCTTTCTTTGGGATTTGCATTATTACTTTCTTCTTGAAGTATGAGGGTATTTCGCCTGTCTCATACATCTTGTTCACCAGATGGTAGAGTTTTGTCATGGCTGGCTCTCCCAAGGCTATCAGTTTTTCTAATGGAATGTTGTCTATTCCTGGGGCCTTTTTTGACTTAGGTCGTTCAGTGCTTTGTCAAATTCTTCATGCAGTATCATATCTCAGATATCATCTTCATCTACGTCCTCTTCCATTTTCATAACATTGCCCTCCAGTACATCGCCCTTGTATAGACCCTCAATATACTCCTTCCCTCTTTCTGCTTTCTCGTCTTTGCTTAGGACTGGTTTTCTATCTGAGCTCTTGATATTCATACAAGTGGTTCTCTTTTCTCCCAAGGTCTCTTTAATTTTTCTGTAGGCAGTATTTATCTTAACCCTAGTGATATATGCCTCTACCTCCTTCCATTTGTTCTCTAGCCATCCTTGCTTATCCATTTTGCACTTCCTGTCAGAGACGTTTGTATGCCTTTTCGGCTACTTCATTTACTGCATTTTTATATTTCTTCCTTTCATCTATTAAATTCAATATCTCTTCTGTTACCCAAGGATTTCTATAAGACTTCGTCTTTTTACCTACTTGGTCCTTTGCGACCTTCACTGTTTCATCTCTCAAAGCTACCCATTCTTCTTCTACTGTCTTTCTTTCCCCTGTATTTGTCAATCGTTCCGTAACGCTCTCTCTGAAACACTCTACAACCTCTGGTTCTGGTTCTTTCAGTTTATCAAGGTCCCATCTCCTTAAATTTCTACCTTTTTGCAGATTCTTCAGTTTTAATCTACAGATCATAACCAATAAATTGTGGTCAGAGTCCACATCTGCCCCTGGAATGTATTACAATTTAAAACTTTGTTCCTAATTCTCTATCTTACCATTATATAATCTATCTGAAATCTTCCACTGTCTCCAGGCGTCTTCCCCGTATATAACCTTCTTTCATGATTGTTAAACCATGTGTTATCTATTCTCTATGTCCGCCCCAGTAGCTGAGTGGTCAGCGTGACGGATTGCCGTCCTCTGGGCCCGGGTTCGATTCCCGGCTGGGTCGGAGATTTTCTCCGCTCAGGGACTGGGTGTTGTGTTGTGTTCATCATCATTTCATCCCCATCCGGCGTGCAGGTCGCCCAATGTGGCGCCGAATGTAATAAGACCTGCGATATGGCGGCCGGACCTGCCCCGCGAGGGGCCTCCCGGCCAATGACGCTAAACGCTCATCATCATCATCTATTCTCTATCAGTTGGCTTCTTCTGTCATTCCTTACCCCCATTCCATATTCACCTACTACTTTTCCTTCTCTTCCTTTCGCTACTATCGAAATACAGTCTCCCATGACTATTAAATTAACCTCTCCATTAACTATGTGAATAATTTCTTTTATCGGATCATACATTTCTTCAATCTCTTCATTATCTGCGGAGCCAGTTGGCATATAAACTTGTACTATTGTAGTAGGCGTGGGCTTCGTGTCTATCTTAGCTACAATAATAGGTTCACTATGCTGTTCGTAGTATATTATCCGCGCTCCTTTTTTTTATTCATTAATAAACCTACTCCTGCATTACCCCTATTTGATTTTGTATCTATAGCTATGTATTCACCTGACCAGAAGTCTTGTTCCTCCTGCCACCAAACGTCACTAATTCCCACTATATCTAACTTTAACCTATCCGTTTCCCTTTTTAAATTTTTTATCTGCCCGATTAAGGGATCTGACATTCTAAGCTCCGATCCATAGAAAGATAGTTTTCTTTCTCCTGATAACGATGTCCTCTTGAGTAGTTCTGTCCGGAGATCCGAATGGGCGACTATTTTACCTCCGTAATATTTTATCCAAGAGAACGCTATCATCATTTAACCATACAGTAAAGCTGCATGCTCTCGGGAAAAATTGCGGCTGTAGTTTCCCGTTGCTTTCAGCTGTTTGTCTAGCCGCTCAACAGACACCCCTCCGTTGTGGTTGCACCTACGTTACGAGTCCGCAGCTCGTGGTCGTGCGGTAGCGTTCTCGCTTCCCGCGCCGGGGTCAGGGATTTTCTCTGCCTCGTGATGACTGGGTGTTGTGTGCTGTCCTTAGGTTAGTTAGGTTTAAGTAGTTCTAAGTTCTAGGGGACTGATGACCATAGATGTTAAGTCCCATAGTGCTCTGAGCCATTTTTAGCCTACGGTACGACTATCTGTATCGCTGAGGCACGCAAGCATCCCCACAAACGGCAAGATCGATGGTTCATGAGGGAGGGGGGAGGGGGGGATATTCAGTCCTTTCCTCATGGTCAACTCCCTCTTGGCAGTCCCATTCCGGAGATCCGAATGGGTGTCTATTCCGGAATATTTTGCCAACGGAGAGATCGTCATGGCACTTCTACAATTACAAGCTACATATCCTCTGAATACACGTTGTGTGTCTTCAGTGCAGTGGTTTCCATTGCCTTCTGCATCCTCATGCCGTTGATCATTGCTGATTGTGCCGCCTTTAGGGGCAGTTTCCCACCCCAAGCACAAGAGAGTGCCCTGAACTCCCGTCCGCTCCTTCACCCTCTTCGACAAGGCCGTTGGAATGGCAGAAGGAGGGTGACTTCTTATGCTGGAAGTCTTCGGCCGCCATTACTGACGAATTTTATTCTAAATTTAGGCAGTGGCTCGTTTCCAACCAGGGACCGTGGACGTTTTGATTAATAGTCAAAGACGCTACCCTTATTTATTTTATTTTGTTCGTTGCATTTGTTCGGGTCGGTTGTCCCATGACTTAAGTTGAAGTTCACTGTTGATCCGTTGACTCAGTTTCTTTATTACAGAGGGCAGTTAACCCGCTGAGCAAACACCTGAGCTACCATGCCAGAGCCCCTAGACCACGGGTGCTGTCTGTAGTAAAAAGAAATAAACTTACTCAAGCCATGAATGACCTGGGCATACCACAATATTTAATACGCCTCGTAAGTCTGACAATGAGGAAATCAATATGTAAAGTACGCATACAAGGAAATTTAACAACAAGTTGAGAGAGCCAAGGGGGATGCAGTTTCATGTACGCTCTGTTAACATAGCGCTAGCGAAGGTAATACGGGCAGCTCAGATCAGCACGACGGGCACAATATACGCTAGAATGGTGCAGGTTCTCGCATATGCAGATGACGTGGATATTATTGCAAGAACAGGACTAGCTGCTAAAGAAACATGTATGGCACTGAGGGCGGGAGCAATTGAAATGGGACTGTAAGTGAATAATGCGACCAGAACTAAATACAACGTTAGAAGCAAGTAAAAGATGTTAGCGAATTTGCCTGCCTGGGAACACTGATACCATTACAAACAGTATTAGATGGAAATAAAGCAGCGCCTCCATCTAGCTAATAATTGCTGTTGTAAGTTGCCCCCACAAGTTAAGTTCAGAATTTAACCGACAGGAAGAAGATGCTGTAATATGCAAATGATTAGTTTTTCAAAGCATTCACACATGGTTGGCGCCGGTGGCGAGACCTACAACGTGTTGATATGAGGAAAGTTTCCAACCGATTTCTCATACACAAACAGCAGTTGACCGGCGTTGCCTGGTGAGACGTTGTTGTGATGCCTCGTGTAAGGGGGAGAAATGCGTACCATCACGTTTCCGACTTTGATAAAGGTCGGATTGTAGTCTATCGCGACTGCGGTTTATCGTATCGTGACATTGCTGCTCGCGTTGGTCGAGATCCAATGACTGTTAGCAGAATATGGAATCGGCGGGTTCAGGAGGGTAAAACGGAACCGCCGTGCTGGATCCCAACGGCCTCGTATCACTAGCAGTCGAGATGACAGGCATCTTATCCGCATGGCTGTAACGGATCGTGCAGCCACGTCTCGATCCCTGAGTCAACTGATGGGGACGTTTGCAAGACAACAACCATCTGCACGAACAGTTCGACAACGTTTCCAGCAGCATGGACTATCAGCTCTCAGACCATGGCTGCGGTTACCCTTGGCTATGCATCACAGACAGGAGCGCTTGCGATGGTGTACTCAACGACGAACCTGGATGCACAAATGGCAAAACGTCATTTTTTCGGATGAATCTAGGTTCTGTTTACAGCATCATAATAGTCGCATCAGTGTTTGGCGGCATCGCGGTGAACGTACATTGGAACCGTGTATTCGTCATCGCCATACTGGCGTATCACCCGGCGAGATGTATGGGGTGCCATTGGTTATACGCCTCGGTCAGCTCTTGGTCGCATTGACGGCACTTTGAGCAGTGGGCGTTACATTTCAGATGTGTTACGACCCGTGGCTCTACCCTTCATTCGATCCTGCGAAACCCTACATTTCAGCAGGATAGTGCACGACCGCATGTTGCAGGTCCTGTACGGGCCTGGCCAGCACATTCTCCATATCTCTCACCAATTGAAAACGTCTGTTCAATGGTGCCCGAGCAACTGGCTCGTCACAATACGCCAGTCATTATTCTTGATGAACTGTGGTATCGTGTTGAAGCTGCATGGGCAGCTGTACCTGTACACGCTATCCAAGCTCTGTTTGACTCAATGCCCTGGCGTATTTATTACGGCCAGAGGTGGTTGTTCTGGGTACTGATTTCTCAGGATCTATGCACCCAAACTGCGTGAAAATGTAATTACATGTGAGTTCTAGTATAATATATTTGTCCAATCAATACCCGTTTATCATCTGCATTTCTTCTTGGTGTAGCAATTTTAATGGCTAGTAGTGTGTAAAAACCATCTAATCACACAATTCTTTAAAATAAATTTCCTGAAATGGGTCGTCTTGTTTCTCGCATAGAACATGAGAAGCCAACAAAAACAGCATTTCTGCAAAACACAGTGGGACGAGGGAGCAGGGGAAGACCAAGACTTCGATATTTGGTTGGCATACTAGAAGATTTAAAAATTATTCGCGTCTGAGGATGGAGACGCAAGATGCTGGACAGGGGCGAATGGAATGATGTCCTAGAGTAGGCCAAGGCGCATCAAGGGCTGTAGAGGCAGTAACAAGAAGAAGACACAGATGACAACAGACCCAGCGACTCATAGAATCTGGCACTACCTCGAAGTACATCTCGCTTAGTGGTGGGACGTTCTATAATGTTGTCGACGACATTGTTGTGAGAAACACTGAGCGTGTCAGTTTGAGTGTTCCAATGGACTCCAAGTAACTCCGTATCTACAGCGTTTATGACACCTTCTGATGGTCGTATATCACTTCACCATTGGCAGTCCCTTGAGTGCTGTAAGCTCATAACACAAGTTAATCACGGCATTGCCACCTTCAGCACCTTCTACAAAATCATCCTTATACAAGTTATCTTCAACAAGTACAGCAGGTCAAGAAAAATTCATTTGTGGATCGTGTGGCTGTAAGAAGAAAGGGGCAGTTGAAGTGGCATGTAATCCTTAAGTCAATTCCAATGTAGTTTCGGTGTAGATTTACGATTACTTTGTACCAAAAAAGCCATTGTATGATCTCTGTCTTTCCCGTGAAGAACTAACAGTAGAAATAATTAACATCGGCGATTAAGGCTACTGGATATAGACGGAGCATTGAAAGAATGTCAGGGAGTAAATTAGGACCCATTTCTAAAGACGACATTGCAGTGCCTGTGTTCAGAATTGCAACGTAATGTTCCTTTGGACACGCATGTATGAAATACATGAAAGGTATTCACTGATGCGACCCATCAGCTGTATAATGGACTATATAATGGAATGATGACAATGAAAATTTGTGCCGGACGGGTTTCGAACCTGAATTTCCCGCTTATCGCGACCGGTCGCCTTAAACAGCTGGCTATCCGAGCACGACACGCTGGCAGAGCCAAACTTCCATATGCCGCCAACCATGATCATATCCGAAGAAAAACTGCATCGTAAATCTTAAAAACAAAGGCACTGCAGTGCCGTATTCATCCGCCGATACCCTGCAAGCGACTGTCAATTAAAATGTCTCCCCTGGTTCGTCGCATGTGATTCTGTGGACTCATCTCTATTTCTTACTGCTTACGAATCCGCGTGTGAAATGATCGAATTAAATGCATGTTGACTGCATTGGTTTTATTCCACTTTATTTCTTTTGCATCCGTTTTCCCCCTTTATATCCCAAACCAAGTAACCAACCAATCGTTTTCCGTACTTTCTGGCCTTTAATGGAGGCCACGGAAGTTTTCTTTGGTTTCTGCTATAATGCACTGTTTGTAGTGCCTGTTAGTAACGTGTGAAAAGATTCGTGTAAGTAATGTCGCATTTTTAGTGTTTGTGAGCAAGAATACTCTAGTCACAAAGACTATAAATCATAGGGCTCACTCATCTACATCTACATCCCTACTCTGCAAGTCACCGTGAAATGCATGGCACTCAGTGGCCAGAATCAACACCATTCAAAGCAGATTTATGTAGTCATTTCGTGACAATATGTAATAAAGTTGAATACCAATACACACAAACCTTGTAGCATGGAGTTCTCCATTAAATGCTTAAATGCGGAAAACCGATGCAAACGAGAATAAAGTAGAATAAAAGCAATATGATGCGTGGTGCATTTAAATCGAGCAGTTCAAACACAGATTCGTAAGCAGTAAGAAATACCCAATAGTCCACAGAACACCACATGAACAAAACCGATTCTGTTTTGTATGAAACAAAACCAAATATGGAGTTACGTACGCCACCCACCATAACGGATGCGAGCAGTACATAATCAGAATAAGAGCTAAGTATTTACAGTGCAATTCTAAGAGTGCAGTAAACACGAGAAGTCTAATCAGAAGTACAATATCGAGAAACCAGTTTCTGTTAACTACAAGACGAAAACAAACATGGGGGACTAAAAATCAGTGGCCTGGCAGCGAACACAGGTCGTGGTACCGGGAATCTTTATAAGAGTTTCACTCCCGTGTTAAGGACACACAACACCGTGATTCCAATATCACTGTGTATTTCTCACAAACGAAATGTACATGCATCATGGGACATGCAACAGGTCATGTCATGGATAATCAATATTTTCATAGTATCTATAAATACAAGTAACAACCCGCAACACATCTATTCGTAGGAAAGGCAGATGCTAGACTGACATTCATCGAAAGAATCCTCAGGTGGCCTAGTCCACCCACGTACAAGATAGCTTGCAACCTGTCTTCGACCGGTAGCTGAACACTGTTCACCAGTCTGGGACCTTGTTGGCATTGATAGAGGAAGCGGGGACAGACCGTGTAACAACAGCACGTTTCGTCGCAGTTTCGTTTAGCACGCGCAGATGTTCACTCACCTCCAGTGGCAGACTTTACAAGAGAGGCATTATGGAGTGGTTCACTGTTAAAATTCCCTGACCGTATCCTCGTAGAGTCAACCAGTACATTGCTTTCTGCTACATACAACTGGCAAAAAGATCATGAAGGTAAAATTACATTCGAGCCCATTCAGATGCATACCAACAATGGTTCATCACAAGAACAGGAAAGGGTAAAGTGACAGTCATACAAAAACGTACCCTCCGCCGCACATCACAAGGTGGCTTACGGTTTATACGAGGCGTGTTTTTTAAGTAAGTACTGTTTTGAAATTAAAAAAAGACGTGCTAAGATATCTCAATTTCTTTTATTTTTTTTATTTTTTTTTTTTTTTTTTACATGAAAGCTTGTACCTTAATCTGCTTTTCTACAAAATTTCCGTCAATATTGAGGCGCTTGTCATAACGTTGTACCAGTTTTTGAATACCCTCCTCATAGAAGTTTGCCGCCTGATTTGTTAACCACTGCATCACCACTGTTTTGACTTCGTCAACGTCTTGAAGACGCTGACGGCCCAGGTGTTTCTTCAAGTGCAGTAACAGATGGTAGTCACTGGGCGCAAGATCGGGGCTGTACGGAGGATGACCTAGAGTTTTCCATCGAAAAGATGTGATGAGATCTTTGGTCTGATTCGCCTCATGCGGACAGGCATTGTCTTGCAGCAAAACGATGCCCTTGCTCAACTTCCATGGACTGTTGATTTGATTCTGGTGTGACATAGGCCACCCATGTTTCATCTCCGTAACAATTTGGCTTAAGAAATCATCACCGTCGTCGTGGTACCGCTCAAGGAAAGTCAATGTACTATCTAAACGTTTTGTTTTGTGCACATCCGTCAACATTTTCGGTACCCAAAGTGCGCAGAATTTTCGGTAATTCAAGTGCTCAGTCACAATGCTACACAAAACACTACGAGAAACATTAGGAAAGTCATCCCGCAAGGAGGAAATCGTAAAGCGTCTGTTTTCTCGCACTTTATTCTCCACTTCCTACACCAAACTTTCATTAACGACCGAAGGACGCCCACTCCGTTGTTCATCATGCACATTTGTGCGGCCGTCTTTAAATGCTCTCACCCACTTTCTTACCATTCCATCTCCGTAAACTGCACGGATCTCACGATGAATATCAATCGCTTTTAGGCCTTTAGCACTAAGAAATCTTCACAGTCGGCGGGACTCACGATTATCGGAGGAATCTTAAACACTCAGTACACAACGTGAACAAGGAATAATCAGACTATAATGACGTCAGGGCGTAGATCAAGGTACGAGCTTTCATGTAAAAATAAAATTATTGAGATATCTTAGCACGTCTTTTTTAAATTGCAAAACGGTACTTACTTAAAAAAACACGCCTCGTAGATGCAGGTGTAGAGTGTAGAACCGTCACAAACGCATTCTTTGCAGGCACCTGTTCACTTTTCGCAAAATGAAAAAAATTTTATTGGTACAGAGCGGTAGGTCGTTTACCATCATGGTGTGAGAAGAGTGTGTCTTTTTTTTATAATCCATGTTTTAGACCCTTCTCGCATTTATTTCTGTAGTTGTGATTTTGTCAAAGATATGACAGTTTGACAATTTATTCCTCTGCTGCTGCATTGCAACGACTAATAATGAAATATCCATCAAAATAAGAAACTAACGGCTGTGCTACGCTTAGACACAAACGAGTTCCATCCTTGGAGGTCATAATGATCACCTGTGTACACTCCACTGCTCCCTGCACCATCTCACAAAGCTAAGATAACTTCGAAACTGAAATCAAGCCTTCAGAGGACACCGTACAGAAATCTGAGGCTCAGAAATTTGTAATTTTCTGCAAAAAATCATTAACAATAGAATTATCTTTCTTTAAAAGAATGAGGATTTCGGGCGATATTTGACACAATAGTACAGGCTAGTTGCGTAGTAGAGCATATTTTTCGGGGCGAGATCGAAAAACACTGCGCCGGAGCTCTTTTTCAAATGGTTCTAAGCACACTGGGACTTAACATCTGAGGTCATCAGTCCCCTAGACTTAGAACTACTTAAACCTCACCAACCTAAGGACATCACACACGTCCATGCCTGAGGCAGGATTCGAATCTGCGACCGTAGCAGCAGTGCGGTTCCGGACTGAAGCGCCTAGAACCGCTCGGCCACAGCGGCCAGCCGAGCTCCTTTTCTACAACAAATAAACGATACGACTGTGTCCTCATTGACTGGCTGTTACGTAAATTCTCGAAGTGGGAACGAATAGTCCATACATTAATGACCTTTCTAACAGACCACGGGACGCTGAATGCAGTAATACCGTGTCCAAGTGCTGGAATGGGACTCCAGTTGCAGATGCTACAAGAGAGGCGTAGTGCACCACGGATGAGTCTTATGTTGAAATGACCATGACTAGGAAAGAATGAAATGAGCATGTGGCATTGTCTACAGGGTGGCCCCATCCGGGGAAGTTCGGCCGCCAAGTGCAAGTCTGATTGCAGTCGACGCCACATTGGGAGACTTGCTTGCCGATGATGAGGACAACACAACACTCAGTCCACGGGCAGAGAAAATCGCCAACCCGGTCGGGAATCGAAGCCGCGCCCGCTTGCACGGGAGGCAAGCACGTTACCACTCAGCTAAGCAGGCGGACCCACATGTGGGCGTTACAGCTTTCGTGGTGGGCGGTAGGCAGAAGGGTTTTTACATATATTTTCACGTAAGGTATTTGGTGACTAATTATTATTATATGCTCTACTTGCTTAAGCTCTACTTTATAATTTTATAAAACAAAGTTACTTTCCTACTTGATAAATCACCAGTAGTGTAGAACCGGTGGGCGGACCAGGAAATCAGAGAAGTTAGAGATTGAAGAAAGGTTTGTTGGCAGTCGATATTCCCGCCGACCATTCACGAATGTAACAGGGAAGCAGGGAAATTCTTCTAGAGTCTCCTCCACCACAAATTACGTTGCCGCGGAACTCTCTAGCAGACACTGTGTCACCGTATCTCATTTTTCTTGAATGTCAAAGGTGTGTTAACTTACGGATATGAGCTTACTTGCCGGCCGTCGCGCCAAGGCAGTAAGACTACAGTCAAGGTCCCTCAACCTGGCGGTTCGCTCGTTGTCTGCAGGCAGTCGACCGGGTCATTTCTTTTGGGTTCCCAGTTTTTGTTTATGCACTGTATAACATCTTGCCCGCTGTCGCGAGGGAAAGCGTCCCAGACGTCAGGCGAAGGAAGCTGGCCGGCCAGTCCGGCCCAAAGATAAACACGGAAGTGTCAGACAAGGAGCGCGCGCGCGCGGACACACACACACACACACACACACACACACACACGTGCATGCCTGCCGGCGGCATCATGCCGCAGGTAGGAAAAAGCCAGTACTACTGTCTAGATAAGGGGTTACCAAGCTTTTCCTCTCACAGAACACTTTGAGAATCCCAGTACTTTGATTGTTTACTTTGAATATTAATAAAATTTTAAAAAATGAGAAAAACTTGGCTCTGTTCACCAAGTTTGATTCCATACAGAACTGTTGTGCACAGAAACTGTATATCGTAAGGAAGGATAGGAACACAGCAATCAATCGCAATTCCATTGGTTATATTGTTATTATTACATATCCAGATTTCAGCCATAAACAGTCATCTTCAGGATCAGAACTGATTTACATAAAACAATAAGTTAACCCCTTTATCCAATAGAAATTATAGTCAACATATCATTTGAGTGAGTTATAATGCAACGAACTCCCAGCAGTACGTGTCACCATATGATTTTATTTATGTACTGGTAGGAGGAAACTGAGGTTCCTGTTTACACCAAGTACAGCAGCTTCCGTTTGCGTCATGTAGTATAGGAGAGTTGTATGAATCATTTAATGATTTTTAAGATTTGGTGGATCACTTCACCACTACACACGCTACACTCTCTTGATTTAGAAGAAAACAGCCTTAAGAATGAGCTAGATATAACAAAAAGGATTGCTATAAACAATGGCTACACAGCCAAAATAACTGACAATTTAGAGAGGCAAATACACAAAAGTAAGACAACAAATGTCCAGACTGTGAAAGAAGAGAAAATATTTGTCAGTATCCCATACCTGGGCCCCATGTCACAAATAATCGCTAACCTTTTTAAAAAATGTAACAGTTGCATTGCCAACTAATAATAAGTTAGGAAACATAATATCAAATACACAATAGCTCGACAGCAGTAGAGTGTACAAAGTACCATGCCCCAGTTGTCCTGCCTACTATGTAGGATAAGCAGACAGAAACTTCAAAACTGTTTTTCAAGAACACATAACTGACTTCATGCTCAAGCACTTCCAAAAATCAGTTATTGCACAACACATGTTGGAAACGAAACATATCATCAACAGTCTACAAAACAATTTGGTAATACTGCACAATGAAGCCAATGGTAAGACCCAAAATCTATTAGAATAACTGGAGTTATACCTCATAAAATAAAAAAAACACTATCTATGTTAAACGAACACACACATTTCGTAATCCATAGTTATTTTAGCAATTTTAAAGACATGTTATTATGTTGGTTCCTACGTAAGTCAGTTGTTTAATAATTACGTCTCTTGCAGTACGAATAAATTCATCTTTGATCGCACCATGTCGAACAACATCTGTGAAGTGTTTAGAAAAATGTGTATTTCGCACTTTTCGTTTTTCAACTGTTTCGCACACATTTTTCGATTTGACTTACGAAATTCTTAACCTAACATCAAACCTTTTCATGACAGGAACATGCATTTCACCTCATTCAAGAGCAAAAATAAATCTTGAATTAAGACGAGTCACTCCTGATGATGGACCCACACACAGGGTCCGAAATGCCTCATGTATTTAATAAAGCAGGAAAATTTGTGACTGAAGGTGTTTTTTAATTCATGCTTCCAGTGTATTGAAAACAGTCACGTTTGCAGCTCCAAAATATGGATAAAATTAAATATGAGTAAATGCATTGTACATCGGCGTTTCTTGGTGTATTTTAAAGGTAAATACACTTGCTGATTTTATTTAATAGAAATGGGTTTTAAACTACGATATCGGAAAGAAACTATGTTACTTAGGTTTTGGTATATAGAGGGTTTACTTATGCTACATGAAGCAAACTGCGGCTGCTATACTTGTTGTAAACAATAACTTCAGTTTCTTTCTACCAGTACACCAATGAAGTCATATGGTGACATGTACTGCTGGGAGTTTGTTGGATTAAATCACTCGAATGATACGTTGACTAAAATGGATCATTTCTGTTGAATAACATGGTGTTTTATTTATTGTTTTATGTAAATCAATTCTGATTCTGTAATTTACTTGTAACACTGGAGATGGTTGAAATCTGGATATGCAAGAATAATAAAAAAAAACAGCGAGACTGCGACGGATTGCTGTGTTCCTGTACTTCCTTATAACTGTTTTGTTCAGTAATTACTTCAATTTTAAAACATAAGTAATAACACAGAAATCAGTACAAAATTTAAAACAATTAGTATCGTACAAAATGTCGAAAAAGAAAACGCAATGTTATTAATAGTTTTCACGGAGTTCTCACACACTTCCCACGGAACACGGTTTGGAGAAGCCTGGTCTAGAGTCTAGAAAGGGTGGGGTCGGGGAGTGGGGGCGGTGTTAACGCTCGGGACCTACGCTTCCCTTGCGAACACAATGTGTAATGGCGGACTGTGTCTAGGAGAGGAAATATGGTGAAATGTTACATTTACTAAATGCGTAGCTATGCTTTAACCTAGTGGTAGTCAATCTGGTTCCTCCCGTGCACATGTGGGCGTTACAGCTTTCGTGGTGGGCGGTAGGCGGCAGGGGTTTTACATATATTTCCATGTAAGGTATTTGGTAACTAATTATTATTATAGGCTCTACTTGGTGAAGTTCTACTTTATAAATTTTATAAAACAAAGTTACTTTCCTACTTTATGAATCACAAGTAGTATAGAACCGGTGGGCGGTTAGGAAATTTTACTATTAACAGAGATAGAAAAGTGGGCGGTAAGAAGAAAATGTTGACTACTCCTGCTTTAATTGTTTGAGTCTCAATAATACGAAACAAATGTAATTTTGAATTTTGTCACAAAATTAGACTTTATTATCCTAATAAGGAAGAAGTACAAGAAGAAATTGGCAAAAAGTAAAGAATTAATTTTATGGAGGTGGTTTCACTTAGGAACTACTGGGATATAGTTCCCAACCACCCAGAATTTCATGTGATATACTCGTATTTGAAAGCAATATCCTATATTACCTAGACACAATCGCACTTCACGAAACTTCTATGAACTCGTATTACCTAAAACTCGTTATAGTCCTAAATAACAAGCAAAAATGGGCCTAAAATTAAAAAAAATTATATACCGTTCCAGTGCTTTCATTTCGAAACCACTCATAAAAGCAATAGTACAAACTCAAATTTACGTTACAGCAGCTTTAGATATATTTACTTTCCTCAGTACGATCACTACAAAAACAAAAAAAACCACGCCACAATCGCCTACAATCAAATAACACAATCTCCGCAGCGACTGTTTCATTAACTGCTGTAAGTGGCTACTACAATGCACTACATTCGTAGAAGTACCTCAGTGTATCACTAGATGTCTCTGTATTCTAATTGCATCGGTAGTTTAATGCAAAAGGCATTGATTCTTCAAATCAATGGCAGTTTGAATCACAAACCACGGGGACTCAAAGAGTGAGAAAGGTCGTACACAAACCAGATATAGCAAAATGACCAAGACAATGAGACAGGAGCACTTCAGTCCAGTAGTCAGCCATTCTTTTCCTATGCTGTTCCTTCCACGCTTCACTCCACGATTCGCCAGCTTTAGTTTTAATTTTTTGAAGTTGCTTCTTGAGCGGGATACATCTATGGAAATCCTTAAATGTTATCCCCATTTCTTGCAGATCTTTTTCTACCTTAGTGTACCACGCCTCCTTGGCTTTCTTGTTGAGAAGTAGCGGAAGACCAGATAGGACTCATACGGGCAATGTAGTCAGAGAAAACAACCCTTCTCCTACGAATGACGTCTGTTATCTTTTGTGTGTTGTATGTAGGCTTCATGATTGTGTCGTCTCCCGAATTTACTTTGATTGGGACTATGATTTTTCTCAAGATCTGTCTTCCTCTTATTTCTGTTTCCTTATGATTATTGATTTAATATTATACTATTTATTATTGCTATAGTAATAACGAGTTTTTTTTCAAATGTATATTCATGCCAAACAATAAAAAAAACTATTTAATGCTTTGAGCTATCAACACAGACAGTGTATCAGGCGTTAGCTGAAGGTGTGAGCTAGCGCCACAGTACGCATCTAACCGGTGGCCATCGGACAACGATTAATAATGAGTATGCGGATACTGCCGGAACATGGCGTACTCCACAGATACACACAATGTGAACCAGCGAGTATATAAGACTTGGAAACTGCGCACTTGTGGTCTTCATGTGCGTGGTCGTTAGTTCAGGAGGCAACTGTATCAGTCAACAGCGTGCAGTCTGAACTGAGTGATTTTAGGCGGTTAATCGGACACATAAGTACAACACTGTTTTTCAAAGTTAGCGCAGTTCAATGGTAGGTACTGGCAGACTGTTAAGACACTTAAACTTACCCCTCTTAAAAGTTAAGTCCATAACCTATAAATTTCCAACAGTTTCGAGTGACTGGGTTTATAAGGGGGTAGAGGAACTTTTACGAGTTGCGCTGGGGACTTTAATTTTGTGCTTGTTTGTCATGATTTACTCAGTTTGGCGTAGCTGCTTGAACAGCTTACACATTTCGAGACTCTTATCTACCCTTTGGGTCCACATTTATAGCACTTCAGTTTGCTAGGCCACTGTGAGAAATTTGATATGAATTAGTTCAATGAATCTTACGTCATTTTAAACTTAGAGTTTTTGGTTTGGCCTCATTCATTGGCTTTACGAAATTTTAAATATGCATTCATTAAGCATAATGATTCAATTCATATAATATCTCGATTCTGCCGTACTTTGATGTTTGAACTCAGGATCACTTGAATATATACGAGTTTTAGCTGGTATTGCTGCAGGGTGTGGATGTATGCGGTGTGTGATGTGCCTCTAAGCGAAACACTGAGGCTTAGCGCATTAGGGTTACACCTTTACCAGATCTCCCAGAATTATAATTATTTATGTATTCAGTAAAGAAAGTAGTGGAAGCTTACAATCGCCTTTTATTGAGTGAATCATTCAGAGTTATATCCACGCAACCTGGGCGTTTATGTTCCTGTGGTGATGGAAACCTTTTCAGACTGACGAACGCAGACGTGGCAGAAATGCGTGGATACGCGACTTCTCGCACTTTGCGACTACAAGTCCATATATTTTCAGCGTCACATCTGCCCAGAAACGTAACTGCCCTGAAGCTAGCTACCAGTGCACAGTTCTTCAGTGGGAAGCCAGACTACATTTTTACGGATGGAAACGTTCGCAGAAATCTGGCACACTCTCTCTCCCAATGGAAAAGCGTCTGTCTTTTCTAGAGCGAATCTGGTCGTAGGGGACCGATTGCTTATGGTGGTTTGGAAAATTAATTTTAATTAACTTGATTGCTGGAAGCCCCTCGTGTCACTACAATGACCAAGAAACTTAATGGAGGAAAGTCGTGTGCACCAACTGTCTGTGAATAAAATACACAGGGTGTAACAAAAATGTACGGCACAAATTGCAGGACTAGTCCTCACAAATAGACTAAGAAATGATGTTACGTGAACATGGGTCTGGAAACACCTTGCTCCACTTTACATCTCATTTTCTCGAAATGGTTTCAACGAGATCAGATCGTAAATTTTCACAATCGACATGAATGGGCAGACGTCAATCCTCAAGCAACTCTTCAGCAAGTCATCAACAAAGATTTTCTGTCAGCGTTTGGCCCGGTATTGTTGGTGACTGTTTGGAAGGGCCTCACTTTCTTCCATCCAGGCTCAACGGTCAATCAAAATTTCGTAGAGAATGTTCTACCTGATCTGTTAGCAGGTGTGCCTTTAGCTGTGCGACAAAACATGTACTTCACGCGCGATGGAACACCTCCTCACTTTAGTGTCAATGTCCGTCGGTTTCTGAATAACAGATTCGGTGACAGATGGATAGGTAGAGATGGACCAATTGCCTGGCCTCCACACTCTCTGGACCTAAACCCACTCGACTTTTATTTGGAGGGGGGAGGGGAGAGGGGGAAGGGGCGTTTCAAAACTCCCGTCTTTGAAACCCCAGTATAAGATGTCCATTCTCCGTACCCGTACTATGGAAGGCTGCGAAATCATACGCAATACTCCAGGGATACACCAGCGCATCCGAAATACACTATGACGGCGTGTTGATGCATGTATCAATGCCCACAGAGGGCATATTGAACATCTCCTATGAGAAAAAGTTGTATGTGGTATGCTGGTGCGTTCTGTTCTGTGTTTCCCATGATCGATGAGTTGGAGAAAATTAGTTGCAACATGGAAACAAAGCGTTTCCAGACCCATGTTCATATCACATAATTTCTTCGTCTATGTGTGAGGAATGTGTCCTGCAATACGTGCCGTAAATTTTTGTTACACACTTACAGTGTATATTGCTGTATGTATTTGCTATCGTATTCTTTGAGACGGACGTGGAAGAGCAGCCTAGAATTTGCCTAAAGGAGCGGTAAAAACCGTCCAAAAGCCCTATTCAGGGTCGCCCTTGCACAAAACCGACAGTCATTAATCCATCTAATCCACGAGTCGGATTTTATCCATGTCTAATTCAACTTGCTGTATTGCAAACTAGCACTTTGTGCGTTGAAGCACATAACAGGTCTGCAAACGCAGAAACGTAAGCTGCATCTGCCCAGTACATTCTACTCGAGAGATTCCGCGAAGAACGGCTGTTAGTTTAAATTATATAATGGGAAAGTCTTTGAGGATCTGATTTATTATCTCATGGAAAGTAATTGACTCACATCTTACCAGTGGAGTGTCTGCTCTGTTCTGGATGACTAAGTGCACTACCACATCAAAAGTATATCCAGAATCGATCACTAGATGTCACGAGAGTCGGAATCACGAGCATAAAAGGAGTTGGTGGTTTTGTGTTGCCAACAGCGGAAGTACAGCAGCAGAATGTGTCGGACCGGAGTGCTGAGTGACTTGGAACGTGGACTAATCATTGGATGTTACCTGAGTAACAATGTATCAGGGACATTTCAACCTTTCTATGGCTGCCCAGGTCGACTGTTGGTGGAAAGTGGAAATACGGAGGAACAGCTACAGCTAAATGAAGACCAGGCTGACCTTATGTACTGACGGACAGGGACCATCGAGCACTGAAGAGGGTGGTTGTAAAACACTGCCTGTAATCGGCGGAAGGAACCACTCGTGAGTTCCAACGTGCTACCAGCGGTCCAGCAAGCCGAATGACTCTGCACAGGGAGTTAAAAAGAAGGTGCACACTTCTAATAAGCGACATATTTTTGTAGTCAGTGCATAGCGACGATTGGGGTGATGCCACTGGACAGTTGATGACCGGAACAGAGTGATTTGGAGTGATGAATCACGCTGTACCATGTGGCAATCCGGTGGAAACGTTTGGGTTTGGCGGATGTCTGGAGAACTTTACCTGCCATCATGTGTAGTGCCAACAATAAAGGAGATGTGGTGTTGCCGACTATGGGGGTTTCTCGTGGTTAGTTTGTGTTCCCCTAATTGCACTTAAGAAAACGCCAGATGCAGAAGGATATGTGGACATTTTACAGCGCTGTATAGTGCCTACTTCGGAGTGCACTCAGCCTCGTGATCCCAATCGAGGAGCTACTCGACCGAATAGTAGCGGCTTCGGTCAAGAATACCATCATAACGACCGGGAGAGCGGTGTGCTGACACCACGCCCCTCGAATCCGCATCCTCCACTGAGGATGACACGGCGGTCGGATGGTCCCGGTAGGCCACTCGTGGCCTGTAGATGGAGTGTATAGTGCCTACAGTATAGGAACAGTTTGGAGACATGACAATGCACCATCTGTAAGACAATGGTTTCTGGACAATAACATTTATGATATGCACTGACCTGCCGAGAATCCTAGCCCGAACCCAGGGAGGAATTCCCTCCCGACCCCAATGCCCAACATCATTACGTTCTCGGGTGTCGGCTGGTGAGGAAGAACTGACTGCTGTTCCTTAACAGACGTTGATACCTCGTTGGAAGTATCTTCAAGCATGAATTCAATACATGATAAAGACGAGGGTTGGACATGTCTCATATAGATGACAGGCGTCTGGATTCTTTTGATCAGACAGTGTACATCTGCGGCCGCATCAGTGTTTGCTATCCTTGTAATACTATTGCCCATTCAACTTTGCGGAACTAACGTAGCAGAAGAAGCTACTCTGTAAGTAATTTGAAGCACCGGACTCCGTCCTTACTTGATGGCTTCGTTAACTGCAGTTATTAACAGAATTGATTGCGCATCCGATACGAGTCTTGTGGGGCGAAGTAAACAATACATGGTGTTTCAAAGAGATTCATCCAATATAACAAGAGTATATGTGCTACATGAATGATCGTAGAAAATTGGTGTAAATTTAATCTTGCGCGTAGCAATAAAAAATACTTATTTTCGAAAGGCCCTTCCGATAATAAGGGTATATGTTTTACATGGACGCACATACTTACTGTTGTGTTGGCAGAAGAGCCAACACCGTGTTACTAGTGGAGGCCAAAATGCACGCGTTTTAGCTCACGGCCGGCCGGAGTGGCCGTGCGGTTCTAGGCGCTACAGTCTGGAACCGCGTGACCGCTACGGTCGCAGGTTCGAATCCTGCCTCGGGCATGGATGTGTGTGATGTCCTTAGGTTAGTTAGGTTTAAGTAGTTCTAAGTTCTAGGGGACTGATGACCACAGTAGTTAAGTCCCATAGTGCTCAGAGCCATTTGAACCATTTTTTAGCTCATGCAGGCTGGCGTGAGGAGGGAAGAACTATACTGACGTGAGGTCTGGAACAAGACAAGGAATTAGAATTCAGATAGCGGACATAATTAGTTTGATACTTAACTTTAATCCATTAATGATGAACGTCGCTCTTGACGGTACATGATTCACAATATTATCAGTTCAGAATACATTCTTGAAGAATATGGCGCCTTGCTAGGTCGTAGCAAACGACGTAGCTGAAGGCTATGCTAAACTGTCGTCTCTGCAAATGAGAGCGTATGTAGTCAGTGAACCGTTGCTTGCAAAGTCGGCTGTACAACTGGGGCGAGTACTAGGGAGTCTCTCTAGACTAGACCTGCCGTGTGGCGGCGCTCGGTCTGCAATCACTGATAATGGCGACACGCGGGTCCGACGTATACTAACGGACCGCGGCCGATTTAAAGGCTACCACCTAGCAAGTGTGGTGTCTGGCGGTGACACCACACTTACAACTTTGGGGTACTTTTTAAATTAGCGTTTAGGATCAAAACTTCATTTACCTTTCACGAATGTTCTTTGTGATGTTTCGTTTACGTACAAACAACATCAGGACGATAGTCAAATTAAGCCTATACGGTTGCGAACATGTATGGAGATTCTGTTGTGCGTCGTCGCCGTTCGTTCAGAATAGTTGGAAAGTGTGACGTCACCGTTGCTACATCTCGATCGATACGAGAATGAATACGACCTCTGTGAGATGCGACAACGCGCGTCTCTGGGCTCAACAATGAGTTTTGCGGTGGGCTTTTTTTTGAGCGCACGCCAGTGCGGCAGTCGCTAAAAGTGAGCCTACAGATATGGTCGGTCCCGAATTCCCGCTCATAGAAAGCCAACTAATGCACTGAATTTTACGGTCGCGTGTCGGAAGACTACTGAACTGCGATTCGCCCATGGGGAATATCGTCGAAGATTGGAGCGTTTATGAATGTTGAACTTTTATTAGAATCTGATGGCACGATTTTATTACTACGACTCAATAATACCTTTCGACAAAGGATGTAATAAAGCAATAGTGATCCTACCGATCATTAAACGACAGATGGCTCTAAGCACTATAGGACTTAACATCTGAGGTCATCAGTCCCCTAGACTTAGAACTACTTAAACCTAACTAGCCTAAGGACATCACACATATCCATGCCCGAGGCAGGATTCGAACCTGCGACCGCAGCAGCAGCGCGGTTCCGGACTGAAGCGCCTAGAACCGCTCGGCCACAGTGGCCGGCAAACGATAGATGAACTTTGAGTGTTACAGAATTGTCGGGCAATACTGAGTACCGTGATTTCTCATCCGTCGAATGGTATTCCCAAGCACAAGACGCATGGTCTACTTCGAAATGTTTCCTTGATGGGACGAGTCCAATTTGTCTCCAGACATCGTATGAGGTATTGCGCAAAAAATTGTTTTCGTAGTTTCAAAGAATCTTTGGAGGTAACATTCCACAAATATGCAACAATCATTGAGAATGTACGCTAACGACTGAAGCTAGGTAATTTATTCAGTAAAAGAGTATTAGATCGTTTTGTATCGCTCGATTGTTGCAAACAAATGTGGAGCTTGCAATAAATAGCTAATCAAAAGTATCCGGATGCCTATTAGTGGACCCTTGGCTTTTATGCTGGCTCACTTTCAGTGAGATGTCTACATGTCTGCGGAGGAATGATAGCCCATTCATCCTCCAGAGAAGGTAGTGATGTTGGACACTGGGGTCTGGAGGAAACTGGACGTTGTAATTCATGCCAAAAATATTCCACTGCGTTCAGGTCGGGATTCTGGGCACGTCAGTGCAATATAATGCGTCATCACCACATCATTGTATTCTAGACAGTGTCAGAGTTTTTCAGTGACAAGATGTATGTACATCATATGCGTGGAAATAATCATTCTTCGCACCAGCTTGTGTACGTACGACTTAAGCACATGCCAGCAGCTAGAACACAACTCACGATTGTGTTGACTTATGCTAAAGTCGTGCAAACATAATCTGATGCAAAGGCTGTTATATATATATATATATATATATATATATATATATATATATATATATATATATATATATATATATATATATATATACTCCTGGAAATTGAAATAAGAACACCGTGAATTCATTGTCCCAGGAAGGGGAAACTTTATTGACACATTCCTGGGGTCAGATACATCACATGATCACACTGACAGAACCACAGGCACATAGACCCAGGCAACAGAGCATGCACAATGTCGGTACTAGTACAGTGTATATCCACCTTTCGCAGCAATGCAGGCTGCTATTCTCCCATGGAGACGATCGTAGAGATGCTGGATGTAGTCCTGTGGAACGGCTTGCCATGCCATTTCCACCTGGCGCCTCAGTTGGACCAGCGTTCGTGCTGGACGTGCAGACCGCGTGAGACGACGCTTCATCCAGTCCCAAACATGCTCAGTGGGGGACAGATCCGGAGATCTTGCTGGCCAGGGTAGTTGACTTACACCTTCTAGAGCACGTTGGGTGGCACGGGATACATGCGGACGTGCATTGTCCTGTTGGAACAGCAAGTTCCCTTGCCGGTCTAGGAATGGTAGAACGATGGGTTCTATGACGGTTTGGATGTACCGTGCACTATTCAGGGTCCCCTCGACGATCACCAGTGGTGTACGGCCAGTGTAGGAGATCGCTCCCCACCCCATGATGCCGGATGTTGGCCCTGTGTGCCTCGGTCGTATGCAGTCCTGATTGTGGCGCTCACCTGCACGGCGCCAAACACGCATACGACCATCATTGGCACCAAGGCAGAAGCGACTCTCATCGCTGAAGACGACACGTCTCCATTCGTCCCTCCATTCACGCCTGTCGCGACACCACTGGAGGCGGGCTGCACGATGTTGGGGCGTGAGCGGAAGACGGCCTAACGGTGTGCGGGACCGTAGCCCAGCTTCATGGGGACGGTTGCGAATGGTCCTCGCCGATACCCCAGGAGCAACAGTGTCCCTAATTTGCTGGGAAGTGGCGGTGCGGTCCCCTACGGCACTGCGTAGGATCCTACGGTCTTGGCGTGCATCCGTGCGTCGCTGCGGTCCGGTCCCAGGTCGACGGGCACGTGCACCTTCCGCCGACCACTGGCGACAACATCGATGTACTGTGGAGACCTCACGCCCCACGTGTTGAGCAATTCGGCAGTACGTCCACCCGGCCTCCCGCATGCCCACTATACGCCCTCGCTCAAAGTCCGTCAACTGCACATACGGTTCACGTCCACGCTGTCGCGGCATGCTACCAGTGTTAAAGACTGCGATGGAGCTCCGTATGCCACGGCAAACTGGCTGACACTGACGGCGGCGGTGCACAAATGCTGCGCAGCTAGCGCCATTCGACGGCCAACACCGCGGTTCCTGGTGTGTCCGCTGTGCCGTGCGTGTGATCATTGCTTGTACAGCCCTCTCGCAGTGTCCGGAGCAAGTATGGTGGGTCTGACACACCGGTGTCAATGTGTTCTTTTTTCCATTTCCAGGAGTGTATATATATATATATATATATGACGTAGGAGGGTTGTCCAGAAAGTAAGTTCCGATCTGTCGCTAAATGGAAACCACAGCGAAAATCAGAAACATTTTATTTGCAAGAGTTAGCTACTCTTTCCAGACACTTCTCTACATAGTCGCCGATCCGACTTAGACATTTGTCAGAGCGTTATATCAAATTTCCAACACCATTGTCATAGAAGGCAGCCGCCTGTGCTTTCCGATAATTCTCTACGCTGGTCCATAGCGCATAGCCTGCGCCCAAGTGTTATCTTCGTATCCAGCATTTCAGGTGAATAGAGATGATACTCAGGACGAGCCAATCAGGGCTGTGTTGTGGTTGATCGAACTTCCCATCGAAAAGCCCGCAGGAGCGTCTTCACTGCCCTTGCAGAGTGCGGCTGAGAATTGCCATGAAGAAGGGAGTGCGTGGCAGTTGTGTTAGGTTGGCTGTATTCATTAAGGCGAAGCTACTTGGTGGGAGACATCGTTGTTCTAGGCACCTTTACACGATCATAGTGCGCTCACAACTGAAAAGCGCGTCTTGATGCCATCGACAGTCATACTAGAGACACTACCCAACACACCTGTGCAAAGCTTCATCGGGTTTTCACAGTGTTGTCCACTTCGCGACCGATCGGAACTTACTTTCTGGACGGTTCTAGGCGTTTCAGTCTCGCACCGCGCGACCGCTACGGTCGCAGGTTCGAATCCTGGCTCGGGCATGGATGTGTGTGTGTTGTCCTTAGGTTAGTTAGGTTTAAGTAGCTCTAAGTTCTCAGGGACTGATGATCTCAGATGTCAAGTCCCATAGTGCTCAGAGCCATTTTTTTACTTTCTGGACAACCCTCGTATATACAACTTTTCACTGAAAAATTCGTTAATTTCCAAGAAGCGTTGCATATTGAAGTCGCAGACTGCCTCGAACCGAAATATACTGAGGTGACAAAAGTCATGGGATGCCTCCTAATATCGTGTAGCACCTCCTTTTTCCTGGCGTAGAGCAGCAGCTCGACGTGCAATGGACTCAACTTGTCAGCCGGCCGCGGTGGCTGTGCGGTTCTAGGCGCTACAGTCCGGAACCGCGGGACTGCTACAGTCGCAGGTTCGAATCCTGCCTCGGGCATGGATGTGTGTGGTGTCCTTAGGTTGGTTAGGTTTAAGTAGTTCTAAGTTCTAGGCGACTGATGACATAAGATGTTAAGCCCCATAGTGCTCAGAGCCATTTGCATTTTTTGACTCAACATGTCGTTGGAAAACTCCTGCAGAAATTCTGAGCCACGCTGCCTCTATAGCTGTCCATAACTGCAAAGGTGTTGTCGGTGCAAGACGTTGTGCGCGAACTGACTTCTCGATTATGTTCCATAAGTGGGCGATGGGATTCATTTCGGGCGATCTGGGTGCCCAAATCATTCGCTCGAATTGTCCAGCATGTTCTTCAAACAAATCGCGGACAACCGTGGCGCAGTGACTTGACATTTTTGCCGGCCGCGGTGGTCTAGCGGTTCTAGGCGCTCAGTCCGGAACCGCGCGACTGCTACGGTCGCAGGTTCGAATCCTGCCTCGGGCATGGATATGTGTGATGTCCTTAGGTTAGTTAGGTTTAATTAGTTCTAAGTTCTAGGGGACTGATGACCACGGATGTTAAGTCCCATAGTGCTAAGAGCCATTTGAACCATTTTTTGAACTTGACATTTTTGTTTGGGAACGTGAAGTCCGTGAATGACTGCGAACAGTCTCCAAGTAGCCGAAAGTAATCCTTTCCAGTCAATGATGGGTCCAGTTGGACCAGAGGACCCAGTCCATTCCAGTACACAGCCCACACCATTTTGGATCTACCAATGGGTTGCACAGTGTCTTGTTGACACCTTGCATCTTTGGCTTCGTGGGGTCTGCGCCACATCCGAACCCTACCACCAGCTCTCACCAACTGATATCGGGACTCATCTGACCAGGCCAGGGATTTCCAGTTGTCTATGATACAGCCGATCCGCTCACGAGGTTAGAAGGGGCGCCGCAGGCGATGACGAGCTGTTAGTAAAGGCACTCACGTCGGTCATCTGCTGACATAGCCCGTTAACGCCAAATTTCGCCGCACTGTCGTAATGGACGCGTTCCTTGTGCGTCCCACAGTGACTTCTGCGGTTATTTCATGCAGTGTTGCTTGTCTGTTAGTAGTGACAACTCTACACAAACGCTGATGCTCTTGGTCGTTCTCCAACTACCATTCGGCGTTCAGAGTCTCTTAATTTCCGTCGTGCGGCCATATTTCGCCGGAAAGCTTTTCACGTGAATCACCTGAATACAACTGACAGTTCCCCTAGCACGCTGTCATTTTATACCTTGTGTACGCGATACTGCTGCCTTGCGTATATGTGCATATCGCTAGCCTAGGACTTTTGTCGTCCCAACGCGACTCTCTAGGCGGCAAATATGGATTATATCGTTGACCAGAGCGGCGACAAATGGCGAACGTTCGTAACTTAAAGTTATTTATAAAGGCAACAAGTAATTCCACTTACTTTAATGGTCAGCCATATCTTTAACGTGGACGATTCCGCAGGTGGTGTAAGCAGGCGGTAGCAATCCTTTTTTTTCCGTAGCCAGGATGACTCGGTATACGTCCCTCAGAAATATCGCAGAGTCTCACACAGAACCGTTTTGACGGACAATCGTAAATTGTGGAAGTACAGATACTGGAACATACATAGTTCTTCTCAGTCGGCCGTCTCTCTTAATTGAAGAGTTCAAAGATTTCAACAACCACTCAGTATGCTGTGTGTGGTCCGATGGATCGTTGGAAGACACAGATTCAATTCAATGGTTCATAAATTCGTGATCTATTCCTTTTTTTTTCAGAGTTTTATGAGACTTCCAGCCGTCAGTTATAACTTTGGTGCCTATCAAAATGTAGTACTTTATAGGGCACTTAAGCTTTCTTACCTCTGGGGTGTACTCGAAGTATAATGTCGGGTAGACCGTTCGCCGGGTGCAAGTCTTTCGATTGCGCGTCGATGGGGATGAAACGATGGTGATTAGGACAACACAACACCCAATCCCTGAGTGGAGAAAATCTTCGACTCAGCCGGGAATCGAACCTGGACCCTTAGGATTGACATTTTGTCGCGCTGACCACTCAGCTACCGGGGGCGGACTACTCGAAGTATGAAGCAGTATGAAGCACTTCTTAGACTCCCATTCAATATCACGGAAAACCCATACATGTTCTAACTCATTTTTTAGAAGACGCCGCCCTATTCCGTACTTCGTAGGGGGGGGGGGGGGGCGGCGACAGTATGTGACTCATCTACTTCTACGACTTTGTTCCCGCCACTAACAGGGACTCTTTCATTCTTGACAGTAGTGTAACTCACCTCACGACAGAAGCCGTAATAGTCGCAAACAGTATTCACTGACGCTTCAGTTTCCAACGCAGTGGATTGTAAAGTGTATTCTTTTAGACAGCACGACGCTTCTCGATGGTCAGTTTGGAGCAATCAAACCCTATGGTTTTCCTGATGGAAGTCCTTTTCTTGCATTTTGTGCAGTACATCTGAAAAGGGAAGTCTACATAGGTGGTTTTCTTACAGTGCTACGCTCGTCTCCCAATAACAGTCGACACAATTTCTCAGATCGTGGCTTGGCAACAACCCATACTCGATACTACACGGGATCCAATGATCACTATTAAAACTTTATTCAGCGTTCCGTTGTCAACGCAGAAAAAAATTTCCACATTTGCTGCTCGAGAGTCGCGCGTTCGATACATATCGATCGGAGGCAGGCAACGCTTCTTGGAAATTACAAGAAAATCAGCCTGATGATGTACTATATCGCCGAAACCTGTAGCCTATAAAATAAATTGGAGATGAACTTGCATTGTTGTGAGTTCCTCGTCGATTAATCATTTCAACCACGCTCCGTAGCCTCATACTGCGCTCACCAGTGGATACCTGCAGCCCCGCCCCGTGTTGCCATTAGAGCCAATATTGTACTTACGTGGTAGACAACGTGGGACGTCGAATGCCGTAAACATCATTGGCGTTTTACGACGGCGCACTCGAGGGGTTACCTGTGAGTGACGCGTCTGCCCTCTTGTTGCAGCCACACGGCGGTGCTGGTGATGGACCTGAGGCGGCCCATCGCAGACCTGCTGGTGCGCCTGCGCAGTGCGGACTGCGAGTTCCACTGCGACAGGGCCGACTCCGCGCCTTGCAACGTCACCATCCAGGCCGCCACACAGCCCAGCCGGGTGGTGCGTCTCGGAAAGGTCAGTCTGGCTGGCTGCTCTGTTTTCTACCGGGTGGTCATAATTAAAGTGCAGCTACTAACGGTGTGGGTTTTAGTTACCGTACGGCAGCAAAACTTCGTAGATATGGTAATGCATTAATGCAGAACTGATTAACACCAGAAAAAAATTAGTTCCAGTTTTGGCCACCAGGTGCAAATCTGGAGCGTTCAGTCGAAGAAAGACGTGTAGAAATAGTCGAATAACTTACGGGTTTGCTCCCGGATGACGTCGTCGGCCACCGCCGATAGTTCGAGAGGAGCCCACCCTGAAGGAACAACTGCAAGGAGGAAGCAATGTACAAGGGAATTTAACACCTCGGTTCACAGGGGAGAAACAAGGAAGATACCACACACAGAACAAGTAACTGCAGAGTCAACACATAACCAAAGATAACCAACAATAGAAATATCGATAGTGACTATTAATCAACCAAAGATAACCAACAACAAAAATATCGGTAGTGACTATTAATCAACAGGTGGGGTAGCACTAATTCTGTCCCTCTGTTTTTTGATGAGAGACAGAGCCGGATTCCAAGCTGTATTTAAACAAAATCCACCATCTCTGTTTATAAGGTTGCTTGATAGTTTGATTTCAACAGCTTCCTTAATGACACATTGACAATAGCTGGACGTGCAAGCCACAATCTCCGTGTTGTTGTATTCCATAGGATGACCGGTGTCAAGGCAATGTTCTGCAATAGCGGATTTGCTCGGCTGTTGTAAGCGTGTGTGACGCTTATGTTCAATATACCGGTCTTCCACAGTCCTGATTGTGTGACCAATATATGACATGCCACAACTGCAAGGAATACGATAGACACAAGCCTTACGCAAACCAAAATCATCTTTTACGGACGCCAACAGGACCTTAATCTTAGAAGGTGTTCGAAAAACACATTTCACATCATATTTCCGCAAAATACGGCCAATCCTGTCGTAAATTCTTCCTGCGTAAGGCAAAAAGGCCGTAGACTTAGGTGCTACTTCGTTGCTATCGTCACTCACCCGTTGCACAGAAGGCAATTCTTAATGTGCTATACCACCTAGATTATATGGCCTCTCTAAGGTCCATAAAGAGGCTGTCCCGTTGAGGCGTATTGTTTCTAATATTGGTGCTCCGACACATCGTGTAGCTAAACATCTTGGTAGTTTGTTGAGCCCACTAGTAGGTAGATGTGAACACCACATTAAGAACTCTGCAGATTTTTTACGTCGATTGCAGGGATCGCGTTTGAATGACTCTGATATTTTAGTCAGTTTTGATGTGGTTTCTCTTTTTACTCGCGTTCCTCTCTCTGATTCGTTGTAGTTTGGTATCGAGTTAACAAATTTGTTTCAACATGTGCTGACTTCCACTTACTTTTTATTCAGTGGTCAGCACTACGAACAGACTGATGGAGTTGCAATGGGAAGCCCGTTGTCACCTGTTGTGGCCAATTTGTTTATGGAGAACTTTGACGAACGTGCATTTGAGTCGGCGACCTTGAACCATGCGTGTTTTTTTCAGATATGTAGACGATACTTTTGTTGTTTGGCCTCATGGTTGTGAGAATTTAAACCGTTTTTGGAACACCTGAATTCAATCCACCCAAATATTCAGTTCACTATGGAGGTGGAAAAGAATGGATGCCTTCCCTTCCTTGATGTGTTGGTGAGAAGGAAGACTGGTGGTACGTTTGGACATTTTGTTTATAGGAAGCCTACTCACACTGACTTGTGTCTTCGAGCTGATAGTTGTCACAACCCAGCTTAGAGTGAAGGAGTACTTCATGCCTTGGTTCACAGGGCCCACGTTATCTCAGACCCTGAAAGTTTGGCAACTGGGCTATCACATCTCGAAGTCACCTTTCGTCAGAATGGTTATAGTGAGAGCCAAATCAAACGTGCGTTGCGCTATCAGCCTTCTGTGCAACGGGTGAGTGACGATAGCAACGAAGTGGCACCTAAGTCTACAGCCTTTTTACCTTACGCAGGAAGTATTTACAACAGGATTGACCGTATTTTGCGGAAATATGATGTGAAATGCGTTTTTCGTCCACCTTCTAAGATTAAGGCCCTGTTGGTGTCCGTAAAAGATGATTTTGGTTTGCGTAAGGCTGGTGTCTATCGTTTTCCTTGCAGTTGTGGCATGTCATATATTGGTCACACAATCAGGACTGTGGAAGACCGGTGTATTGAACATAAGCGTCACACACGCTTACAACAGCCGAGCAAATCCGCTATTGCAGAACATTGCCTTGACACCGGTCATCCTATGGAATGCAACAACACGGAGATTGTGGCTTGCACGTCCAGCTATTGGGATAGTGTCATTGAGGAGGCTGTTGAAATCAAACTATCAAGCAACCTTATAAACAGAGATGATGGATTTTGTTTAAATGCAGCATGATATCCGGCTCTGTCTCTCATCAAAAAACAGAGGAGCGGAATTAGTGCTACCTCTCCCGTTGATTAATAGTCATTATCGATATTTCTGTTGTTGGTTATCTTTGGTTGTGTGTTGACTCTGCGGTTACTTGTTCTGTGTGTGGTATATTCCTTGTTTCTCCCCTGTGAACCGGGGTATTAAATTCCCTTGCACATCGCTTCCTCCTTGCAGTTGTGCCTTGAGAATGGCAGGGTGTGCTCCTGTCGAAATATCGGCGGTGATCGACGACGTCACCCGGCAGCAAACGCGTAAGTTATTCGAACATTCAATTTGCTGGGAAAAGTTAAAGTCGCAAGTGTAGAAATGTTTCGACGCGTAATGGATTAGGAAAGTGACATGAACAGAGAAGGTCAAACAAGTGAGAAAAGTATAATGTTGACGTTATTATGAAGCATCTTGCATGAAGACAGTGGTTCCCATAGAGATGCACTCTTCCAAAGCAGTTTTCACAGGCTATGCAAGGAGGTCTCGATAACGTGCTAACGTCACAATGCACCTGGCAGACACTCTGGGGTCCGCAGCTCATGGTCGTGCGGTAGCGTTCTCGCTTCCCGCGCCCGGGTTCCCGGGTTCGATTCCCGGCGGGGTCAGGGATTTTCTCTGCCTCGTGATGACTGGGTGTTGTGTGCTGTCCTTAGGTTGGTTATGTTTAAGTAGTTCTAGGTTCTAGGGGACTGATGACCATAGATGTTAAGTCCCATAGTGCTCAGAGGCAGACACTCTGGGTGTACCAAGAAAAAGGTGCTTGTGAATCCACAGTCACATATGGCAGTGGAGTGGCCCTTCGTTCGCCACACACAGATTAACAATACCCCGAATTCTATCTATTCACTGCACACTTCAACCTAATATGAGCCTTGTCACTCCACAGAAAATCGTTCGGTCGCATGTCATCAACTTTGATCCATGCCAGAAAACGAAGAGCAAATTCAGAATATTGCTACATATCCTGAGATTTCAGTTACTGCACCATCTGGATCCTCTACGGGGACCAGTGGGAAATAGAGCGCAAAACTTTCTGTACTTTAAGCATGGTGTGGACAATTCTGGTGGCCCTCCACGAGCACTAGCATTCGACGGAGCATGTGTTGCACGGTGAGCTGCAGCAACAACAACCTCGTCAGTAACTTCCACCGCGTTTTCGAATTTGATTATCATCTTCTTTAAACCATTTACTAACATCGGGCATCTCCACAGACCTCTCAGTCGGCAATATTCAATGCAGTACTATAATTGCTGTCGTTGACATGCAACAGTTTCACTGATAGCGCGTAGTCTTCTACTCGTTAGCCTTACTGTTTACTTATTTTATGGTTTGTCAAATGACATCGTGAATGTCACACTGTCATGCAGTATACAGCGCATGATTTTCACTGGTGGCCAAATCTGCAACAAATTTTTCCAGCGTAAATCGGTTCCGCATTAACACATTAGCATATACAGGGTGGTCCATTGATTGTGACCGGGCCAAATCTCTCACGAAATAACCATCAAACGAAAAAACTGCAAAGAACGAAACTAGTCTAGCTTGAAGGGGAAAACCAGATGGCGCTATGGTTGGCCCGCTAGAGGGCGCTGCCATAGGTCAAACGGATATCAACTGCGCTTTTTTAAATAGGAATTCCCATTTTTATTACATATTCGTGTAGTACGTAAAGAAATATGAATGTTTTAGTTGGACCACTTTTTTCGCTTTGTGATAGATGGCGCTGTAGTAGTCACAAACATATGGCTCACAATTTTTGACGAGCAGTTGGTAACAGGTAGGTTTTTTAAATTAAAATGGGGAACGTACGTACGTTTGAACATTTTATTTCGGTTGTTCCAATGTGATACATGTACCTTTGTGAACGTATCATTTCTGAGAACGCATGCCGTTACAGCGTGATTACCTGCAAATACCACATTAATGCAATAAATGCTCAAAATGATGTCCGTCAACCTCAATGCATTTGGCAATACGTGTAACGACAGTCCTCTCAACAGCGAGTAGTTTGCCTTCTTTAATGTTCGCACATGCATTGATAATGCGCTGACGCATGTTGTCAGATGTTGTCGGTGGATCTCGATAGCAAATATCCTTCAACTTTCCCCACAGAAAGAAATCCGGTGACGTCAGAACTGGTGAACGTGCGGGCCACGGTATGGTGCTTCGGAGACCAATCCACCTGTCATGAAATATGCTATTCAATACCGATTCAACCGCACGCGAGCTATGTGCCGGACATCCATCATGTTGGAAGTACATCGCCATTCTGTCATGCAGTGCAACATCTTGTAGTAACATCGGTAGAACATTACGTAGGAAATCAGCATACATTGCACCATTTAGGTTACCATCTATAAAATGGGGCCAATTATCCTTCCTCCCATAATGCCGCACCATACATTAACCCGCCAAGTTCGCTGATGTTGCACTTGTCGCAGCCATCGTGGAATTTCCGTTGCCCAACAGTGCATATTATACCGGTTTACGTTACCGCTGTTGGTGAATGACGCTTCGTCACTAAATACGGTGCAATCGATGTTGATGTAGCATTCTCAACACCAGCGTTTTTGAGATTCCCGATTCTCACTCAATTTGTCTGCTACTTATGTGCGGATTAACCGCGACAACAGCTAAAACACCTACTTGGGAATCATCAATTGTCGCAGGTCGTGGTTGACGTTTCACACGTGGCTGAACAGCTCCTGTTTCCTTAAAGAACGTAACTATCCGGCGAACGGTCCGGACACTTGGATGATGTCCAGGATACCGAGCAGCATACATAGCTTACGTCCCTTGGGCATTTTGATCACAATAGCCATACATCAACACGATATCGATCTTTTCCGCATTGGTAAACGGTCCATTTTAACACGAGGAATGTATCACGAAGCAAATATCGACATCATTTTGAGCATTTATTGCATTGATGTGGTATTTGCAGGTAATCACGCTGTAACAGCATGCATTCTCAGAAATGATAAGTTCACAAAGGTACATGTATCACATTGGAACAACGGAAATAAAATGTTCAAACGTACCTACGTTCTGTATTTTAATTTAAAAAACCTACCTGTTACCAACTGTTCGTCTAAAATTGTGAGCCATATGTTTGTGACTACTACAGCGCCACCTACCACAAGGCGAAAAAAGTGGTCCAACTAAAACGTTCATATTTCTTTACGTACTACGCGAATATGTAATAAAAAATGTGGGTTCCTATTTTTAAAAAAAACGCAGTTGATATACGTTTGACCTATAGCAGCGCCATGTAACGGGCCAACCATAGCACCATCTGGTTTGCCCCTTCAAGCTAGACAAGTTTCACTCTTTGTAGTTTTTTCGTTTGACGCTTATTTCGCGGGATATTTGGCCCGGTCACACTCAATGGACCACCCTGTATACCAGATTCGCTGTCAATATAATTACAGGCCTCACTGGACCTCAGTAAGGAGTTGCACTTTAACTATAACCACCCGGTACTTGTGCTGTCTACGGTTAGGGGAAAAGCAGCGATAGATAGCCTGTATAGACAAATGCTAACTTCCTTTTATTTTTATTTTATTTTTCTCTCCAACAGTCTTCTGTCTGTTAGCTACAGTCCATCACTAATTCCTCTCACGTGTCAACCTGCGCATCATACATGAACACACAAGGTATCCTCAACTGTTTGTTGCATACATTCCAACCTCTGTCATCCGACACAGATCCTTCGAGTAGGGTTGGCGCGAAACAATGCGGCACTGGACCAGAAATGCATTCTCGTCGTGAGCACTGGGCGAGTCCACCGCGATGTCCTGAAGGGGCGGCCGCCTGAGCTGAGTGTTGCCTGCCGACCCACACACTTGCTCTCACAGCTCTCTCTTTACTACACAGCACAGCAACGCAATCGTCCACACTTTACGTGCATAGAAAGTTTTTCGTAATATGGCGCATATGATGAAGTGCTACGCCATTAAATTTTTCTCGAAAGGTGCAGAAGAGGAAGCAAAAACATTATAAACTGTGCTTGAGAGACTTAGAAGCACCACTAGCTACACTACTGGCCATTAAAATTGCTGCACCACGAAGATGACGTACTACAGACGCGAAATTTAACCGACAGAAAGAAGATGCTGTAATATCCAAATGACTAGCTTGTCATAGCGTTCACACAAGGTTGGCGCCGGTGGGGACACCTACAACGTGCTGACATGAAGAAAGTTTCCAACCGATTTCTCATACACAAACAGCAGTTGACCGGCGTTGTCTGGTGAAACGTTGTTGTGATGCCTCTTGTAAGGAGGAGAAATGCGTACCATCACGTTTCCGACTATGATAAAGGTCGGATTGTAGCCTACCGCGATTGCGGTTTATCGTATCGCGACATTGCTGCTCGCGTTGGTCGAGATCCAATGACTGTTAGCAGAATATGGAATCGGTGGGTTCAGTAGGGTAATATGGAACGCCGTGCTGGATCCCAACGGCGTCGTATCACTACCAGTCGAGATGACAGGCATCTTATCCGCATGGCTGTAACGGATCGTGCAGCCACGTCTCGAACCCTAAGTCAACTGATGGGGACGTTTGCAAGACAACAAACATCTGCACGATAGTTCGACGACGTTTGCAGCAACATGGACTATCAGCTCGGAGACCACGGCTGCCGTTACCCTTGCGCTGTATCATAGACAGGAGCGCCTGCGGTGGTGTACTCAACGTCGAACCTGGGTGCAAGAATGGCAAAACCTCATTTTTTCGGATGAATCCAGGTTCTGTTTACAGCATCATGATGGTCGCAACCGTGTTTGGCGACATCGCGGTGAACGCACATTGGAAGCGTGTATTCGTCATCGCCATACTGGCGTGTCACCCGGCGTGATGGTATGGGGAGCTATTGGTTACACGTCTCGGTCATCTCTTGGTCGCATTGACGGCACTTTGAGCAGTGGACGTTACATTTCAGATGTGTTACGACCCGTGGCTCTACCGTCCATTCGATCCTGCGAAACCCCACATTTCAGCAGGATAATGCACGACCGCATGTTGCAGGTCCTGTACGGGCCTTTCTGGATACAGAAAATGTTCGACTGCTGCGCTGGCCAGCACATACTCCAAATCTCTGACCAAGTGAAAACGTCTGGTCAATGGTGGCCGAGCAACTGGCTCGTCACAATACGCCAGTCACTACTCTTGATTAACTGTGGTATCGTGTTGAAGCTGCATGGGCAGCTGTACCTGTACACGCCATCCAAGCTCTGTTGGCTCAATGCCCAGGCGTATCAAGGCCGTTATTACGGCCAGAGGTGGTTGTTCTGGGTACTGATTTCTCAGGATCTATGCACCCAAATTGCTTGAAAATGTAATCACATGTAAGTTCTAGTATAATATATTTGTCCAATGAATACCCGTTTATCATCTGCATTTCTTCTTGGTGTAGCAATTTTAATGGCCAGTAGTGTACTACAGTCCTTCAATGAAGAAAGGGGGAGAAAATACACACAATCTGATCAGGATTACCTGGACACCTGTATGTAATGTGGTAATTCACCACTCGATGTCACGTGAGGCAGACTCGCCAGTACAAAAGGATGCGGAGAGGATTCTGCTGTCAATAGAGAAACAGTAACAGTAAAATGAGTATGTCCAGAGAGCTTTGAACGTGACCAATCGTTGGATGCCGCCTGAATAAGAAATCCACAAGGGGCAGTTGAACACTTCTAAAGCTGCCCAAGTTGACTGATGGTGGCGTGAATATGAAGTTCAAACGCGAAGGAGCAACCACAACTAAACCAAGACCAGGCGGATCTCATGAACTAAAGGACAGCGAAAGCAGAGCATTTCGGACAGTGGTTGCCAAAAATTGCATGAAATCAGCGGAAGGAATCACTCGTGTGCTACCAGCACTCCAACTGGCACAATGACTGCGTGTAGGGAGTTAAAAAGATGTCGACCTGCTCCTTATAAGCCACACACTTTTGTAAACAATGGTAGGCGACGCTTCAAGTGGCGGAAAGAGCGACATCGCTGGACAATGGATAACTGGAAACGAGTAAATGGGGATGATGAATTACGCTATACCCTGCAGCAATCCGATGGAAGTGACTTGGTTTGGAATTGTCTGGAAAACCTTAGCTGCCATCGTGTGTAGTGCCAGCACTGAAGTACAGAGAATGTGGGGTTACGGACTGCGGGTGTTTTTCGTGGTTAGCTAGAGATCCGCTTCCTGTGCTTAAGTAGTTGCCAAATTCCGAAGGATATGAGAACACGTTTTACAGTATTATTCACAGCATACAGCAGACGAACAATTTGGAGACGATGACTGATTGCATCAGCTTGATAGTACACCCTGTCATAAAGACAACAACATTCCTGAAATGGAGTGTTTGCTCACAGCAACGACCTGAACGCAATGGAGCACTTCTTCGATGAATTAGAACGTCGGTTACTATTCAGACCCAAGCCTCTAATCTCACACCTTCTCAGGTTTAGGCTCTTGAGAAAGAAGAGGCTCCGATTCCTCCATAGACATTTATACACTTCGTGGAGAGAGTGCATGGAAGAACTGAAATCGTCATAAACGCTAACGGTCGACACACCCAATGAATGTTCAGTATTAGCTGTCCACATATATTTGACCAGGTAGTGTGGCTTAAAGTTCTTCCCAGGTTTTCACTGCTTGAGAAAAACGCGTAAAAAGCAGAAGAAAATTTTACGTTTATGTGATTTTTCCGAATACGTTATCAGGAGACTGACACATACAAGCTGTTTCAAAAAGAATGTACGTATTACAAAGTACACTGATGCGCCAAAGAAACTGGTACAGGCACGCGTATTCAAATACAGAGATATGTAAACAGACAGAATACGGCGCTGCGGTCGGCAACGATTCGATAAGAGGGTTGGGTTGGGTTGTTTAGGGGGAGGAGACCAGACACTGAGGTCATCGGTCTCATCGGATTGGGGAAGGAAGTCGGGCGTGCCCTTTCAAAGGAACCATCTCGGCATTTGCCTGGAGCGATTTAGCGAAATCACGGAAAACCTAAATGAGGATGGCCGGACGTGGGATTGAACTGTCGTCCTCCCGAATGCGAGTCCAGTGGGCTAGTACTGCGCCACCTCCCTCACTGCCTGTATGAGACAACAAGTGTCTGACGCAATTGTTGGATCAGTTACCGCTGTTACAATGGCAGGTTGTCAAGATTTAAGAGAGCTTGAACGTCGTGCTATAGTCGGTGCACGAGGAATGGAGCACAGCGTGCTGGCCGGAGTGGCCGTGCGGTTCTAGGCGGTACAGTCTGGAACCGAGCGACCGCTACGGTCGCAGGTTCGAATCCTGCCTCGGGCATGGATGTGTGTGATGTCCTTAGGTTATCTTCTGGTAAACCTTGCGGGATGTAAGGTCGTGGTCCATGAAACTCTTCAGCTCCTAACGTTTCGTCCAGTGCTTCGCTGGACATCTTCAGAGGGGTGTTTCTCCTCCGGTGAGTCTTGCCGAGTCGGGTGAGTCTTGCCGAGTCGGCAAGACTCACCGGAGGAGAAACACCCCTCTGAAGATGTCCAGCGAAGCACTGGACGAAACGTTAGGAGCTGAAGAGTTTCATGGACCACGACCTTACATCCCGCAAGGTTTACCAGAAGATATGTCATCCGGTCGTGAAAGCCTTCATACGTCCTTAGGTTAGTTAGGTTTAATTAAGTTCTAAGTTTTAGGCGACTGATGACCTCAGAAGTTAAGTCGCATAGTGCTCAGAGCCATTTGAACACAGCGTCTCCGAGGTAGCGATGAAGTGGGGATATTCCAGTAAGACCATTTCACGGGCGTACCGTGAATATCAGGAATCTGGTAAAACATCAACTCTGCGGCCGGAAAAAGATCCTGCAAGAACGGACCAACGACGATTGAAGAGAATTGTTCAACGTGACGGAAGTGCAGCCCTTTCGCAAATAGCTGCAGATTTCAATGCTGGTTCATCAAAAAGTGTCAGCGTGCGAACCATTCAACAAAACATCATCGGTAAGGGCTTTCAGATCCGAAGATCACTCGTGTGCCCTTGACGAATGCACGACACAAAGCTTTACACCTCGGCTGGGTCTGTCAACACCGACATTGGACTGTTGACGACTGGAAACATGTTGCCCGGTCGGACGAGTCTCTTTTCGAATTGTACAGATCTGATGGACATGTATGGGTATGGAGACAACCTCATGAATTCACGGACCCTGCATGTTAACAGGGGACTGTTGAATCTGGTACAGGTTCTGTAGTGATGTGGGGGCGTCTGCAGTTGGAATAATATGAGACCCCTGATACGCCTAGATACGACTCTTGACAGTTGTCACGTAAGCAAGCATCCTGTCTGATCACCTGCATCCATTCACGTCCATTGTGCATTCCGACGGACTTCGGCAATTCCAGCAGTGCAATGCGACACCCCACGCGTCCAGAACTGCTACAGAGTGGCTCCATGAACACTCTTCTGAGTTTAAACACTTCCGCTGGCCACCATACTCCCCAGATGTGAACATTATTGAACATATCTGGGATGCCTTGCAACATGCTGTTCAGAAGATATCTCCACCCCTCGCTCTCTTACGGATTTATGTACAGCCCTGCACGGCTCATGGTGTCAGTTCCCTCCAGCACTACTTCAGACATTAGTCGAGTCCATGCCACGTCGTGGTGCGGCACTTGTGCGTGCTTGCGGGGGCTTTACACGATATTAGGCAGGTGTACCAGTTTCTCCGGGTCTTCAGTGTATTGTGTTGTCAACTATTGATCGCCGCACTCGGCTCGGTTACTGGAGCAGCGAATATATTGTCTAGTTTATATTCATTGCCGCTCGATGTCGGTTGTCTTCTGTTTGTTTCGTTACCGTCACATGTTGCAAAATGGCAGCTCCGTAACAGAAATTATTTTGCGTTGTCGAGTATGCCAAGTGTAACACTGTGACTCCAGTGCAAAAGACGTTTCAGGTCGAGGTACCAAACTGATCCTCCGAATGGATGGAACATTCTCAGATCATGTCGACAGTCTGTAGACACAGGACGTGTATGTAAAGGAAAGAGTCCTGGCCGCTCCCATGTTTCCGACGAAAATATCGTACGAATTCGAACCGCTTTCTAACGTAGTCCTGCAAGATCAACTCGTCGTGCAAGTCCGCAGTTATCCGGCCGCGGTGACCGAGCGGTTCTAGGCGCTTCAGTCCGGAACCGCGCGACTGCTACGGTCGCAGGTTCGAATCCTGCCTCGGACTCGGACATGGATGTGTGTGGTGTCCTTAGGATAATTAGGTATAAGTAGTTCTAAGTTCTAGGGGACTGATGACCTCAGATGTTAAGTCCCATACTGCTCAGAGCCATTTTTTTGAATTTTTTTGAAGTCCGCAATTACAACAGTTTGGCGTGTTTTGTGACGTCGGTTGGTTAGGAAGCCGTACGAGTTACAGGTGTTACAGGCTCTGCGTCATGAGGACGAACGCAAACTTGTGGCATTTTCTGGCGAGCTTCAGAACGCTATTGACAATAATGGCACTTTCGCACAACGTGTCATGTTTAGGTATGAAACGACTTTCGACCTTAGTAGGAAACTAAACAAACACACTGCTCGAATTTGAGGCCTACATTGATCCCGTACGTGATTCAACTAACGAGGGTTGAAACTTAAATAGTGGCAATTATTTATTCACAACCGATACAAAAGAGTTACATGTTTGCGCCTGTTACTGTCCTTCAAAGTAGTCACCAGCGTTGCGTAGAACCCCGGTGCGAATGGAGCGGTCTACTGGCGGTCGAATCTCTGGAACAGTTCCGAAGCAAATGCCACGAAGTCGTTCCTTCATCTTCGGAATCAAATCAAAGTCACAACGACTTAAGTCCGGGGAGTATGGTGGATGGTATAGTACCTCCCAGTCCCATCGACCGAACAGAGTAGCCACAGCTTGCGCTGTATGCACCCGTGCATTGTCGTACTAAATGATGGGTGGGTTGCGCAGAAAGTGTCGCCGCTTCTTTCGCAAAGCTGGTCGCAGTTGATGCTCCAAACACGAACAGTAATACTGTGCATTGATGGTCTGCTGTAGAGGAACGTAATGCGTTAGGATAACACCGTAACAGTCGTACGCGAGAATCACCATAACTTTAGAACGCTCTATTCGCACCATCAACAGAGCAGGCTCTGCTAACAGTGTACTGCGCCTTCCACATCGGTGGCAACGTGTTCTACACAACGCTGGTGACTACTTTGAAAGACAGTAACAGGTGCAAACATGTAACTCTGTTGTATCGGTTGTGAATAAATAGTTGCCACTATTTAAGTTCCAACCCTCGTATTTTGTGCGATATCCCACTCATCTGTTTACGTCCCATTCTTCTTGATGTACTCACGGTTACCTCTTGGTAGTATCTTGCTGTATTACAAAACTGGTTGTCTCTGAGGCTGTGAGAGAACAACTTCCTGTTCCAGCAAGACAGGGCACCACCTCACTGGAGTCGCCAAATGCGTAATACAGAGTGTTTCCGTAAGAACGTGCAAAAATTTAACAGGGGATAGAGAATGCTCCGCTGAGCAATTTGAAGTAAGGGACCTGGGTTCGAAGAAGCCACCTCAAGAAGTTATGGAAGTAAACTTGTCTACCACTTTGTCTAGAATTACTTTTTTCCAGCTTATTTACAACTAATATGCGTACAAGTTTATATGTACTGGGCCGTTTATTTACATGTACATTCTTTATTTTCTAGAAGCAAACAAGGAGGACGAGCCTGTTTACTAGGAAGTCAGGATGCAGGTTTTGTTTACTTTACTTGTCCATAAGGGGGCTCTGTTTATCGTATTTACATTGTTCCATGACACAACGTGCTATGAATCATTCTCCAGCGTTATTGAGAGACGCACAGTGCAATACGATGGAGCAGTACCGGTGCAGTTTCGCAGAACTCACTGACATGCACGTTGTGTACGGGGAAGTATGTTGCATTGTTGTCGCTGCTGAAAGCTTGTACAGGAAACGATTTCCTAACACGCATCATCCGTCACAACGAGCGTTTATTTCTATCGATCGGCGAATGCATCAGACTGCTTCATTGGAAGGAAGAAACGAGGGATCTGGCAACATGAGGACCACTCGCACATCCGGTTTTTAAGAGGTGCTGGAAGGTGTTGCAGAGGACCCCAGTGAAAGTACTCTTCGTATTGCCGGCCGAAGTGGCCGTGCGGTTAAAGGCGCTGCAGTCTGGAACCGCAAGACCGCTACGGTCGCAGGTTCGAATCCTGCCTCGGGCATGGATGTTTGTGATGTCCTTAGGTTAGTTAGGTTTAACTAGTTCTAAGTTCTAGGGGACTAATGACCTCAGCAGTTGAGTCCCATAGTGCTTAGAGCCATTTGAACCATTTTTGAACTCTTCGTATTGCACGTGAAATGGGCGCAGCACATACTAGCGTGTGGCGAGTACTACACGAACAACAATTACACCCATATCACCCACAACGAGTCCATTAAATGCTTGTGACTGACCTTTGCACCAAGGGTCACATTGTGTCAGTGGTTGTTTCAACAATGTATTGATCGACCAGATTTCATCCAAATCGTGTTGCTCACTTACGAGGCTTCATTTGATCGTGGTGATATTTTGAACAGCAAGAATAGCCGTGTGTGGGATGAGGAAACCCTCAAGTTGTAATAGAGCCTGTGGTGTGCGTACTGTAAGACCTTCAGTACACACACCATCGGATTATTTGACTTGTCGCTTTAACGAAGTAGGCGACTGTCAGCAATATGTCTCGTGGTCTTATCATGGCGTGTTTATCTTTTGCCGTTAGGTCAGACGATAGAAGTGCCACTTGCACGCTTAGAGCAGTAGATTGACGGTGACCAACTTTAAACAGAACTTGATTAATTTTCAAACACATTTATTAAAATAATAAATAACATGGACATTACGTAACTTGATTCTGGATGCTGTTTACAATTGATAATCTGAAGTTCCTTTTATCTTGATACTTTAATCTTATTCTCACATATCTCTGATACTTGACAAAGTGTCTATACATTTCTCTTCATGGCTATGTACAGGAATATGATAATCTTACTAGGCGCAGACTGAAACTTGACTATAGACTAATGCAGAATAATGCAAAAAAATGGCTCAAATGGCTCTGAGGACTATGGGACTCAACTGCTGTGGTCATCAGTCCCCTAGAACTTAGAACTACTTAAACCTAACTAACCTAAGGACGTCACACACATCCATGCCCGAGGCAGGATTCGAACCTGCGACCGTAGCAGTCGCACGGTTCCGGACTGCGCGCCTAGAACCGCGAGACCACCGCGGCCGGCTGAATAATGCAGACTGATGCAGACAAATGCAGACTGATGCAGACTGACTAAGCGGAGGTCTGTACACTCGTTATAATACTTTGAGCGTTCAGGTATCACTCCGCGAGTGTGATCCGCGAGCAGAAAAGGTTCTACGTTAGCAGCAATCTCATTGGCTGTGTAACATATCAATACGCGGATCGGCGGAAGCAGAATTTGGTCCGTTTCTAAGACAGCGCCATCTCGTAGTGCGGAGACGGACGAGCGCTGCGCCTGCGCTGTTGTGCTCAGCGGGGCACGCTCTAGTGGGAAAGTTGTGTACGCGCTGACTACGCGGAACTATGTACACAACAGAGCCACACAGTGTAGTAAGTTTTGCTGTGAATGTCTGGGCTAGCATTGGCTGTTCGTAAGAGGATGTGGATACAACATGACGATGCACCGCAGCAAGCGACGTGGTCCCCTACGCTAGTTTTTGTCACATCTCTCAAGTGAGAAACTATTGAATATGAACGCCTATGTTTGTTGAATTAGTGGTCATACTGAAATAGCCTGTTAACACGATCGTTTGCCGACCTGCTAGTTGTAACTTAAATGTTCTGTAACAATCACATTTCTGGACAGGCTTCAGCTGTCGAAGTGCAGCTCCCCTTACAGCACGGTGGTCTTTCAGACTGGAACCTCCACCAGCAGCGTCGTCTCCTGACCCCTCCCCTGCCCCGCCATCTGCACCGACACAGGCCAAGTTACTCTGCGCACACAGTTCTCAGATGTCTTAACCCATGCACTATCATACGAGTACTGTCTCTTCGTCTTGGCAGTGTTTCTCACATATTCCTTTTCTCGCAGGTTCTGCATAGAAGCTCCTTATTTCTTATCTGTCCATCTATGTTTCAACATCCCTCTGTCTCTCGGTAAAAACCTCCTGATTTTCTCATTGCATTCGCTTCTGAGACGAATGTGAGAGGTTGTAATATGTTTGCACACAACACGTAGAAGAAACGGTATAGAGCTTACCCCTCAGCTCCACGTCGTCAGAGTATCACTTACCTGTGCCGTATTCTGCCTGAGTTCGATATACAGCATCTGAATCCACATGATTTCCGCGAGTAAGAGATGTTCCCCGCGAACTCACAGATTCCTGCTTATTGCCTGGAAAGCCATCACGTTCCGAGAGCACTGTTCCATTAGTTAGAAGGCAATCTAGTCCGCCACCCATCAGTGACTAGACAGACAATGAAAAAGAAAAACACTGATGAACAGAAGGAAATTCACAACCATGCAGAGGATACACGGACTGCACAAAGAAATTCAGATGCATAACACCTATAATTCATCAATATCGAGTGACAGTCTATAAATAATATTTATTATTTCTTGATCTTTAACGTTTTATTACGGTTACTACATTATTCATACGACAATGTAATGGTGTCATAGACTTCGCTCACAGCACGCCCCCCCCCCCCCCACCCTCTCTCTCTCTCTCTCTCTCTCTCTCTCTCTCTCTCTCTCTCTCTCTCTCTCTGTCTCTCCTCGTTATTTTTATAGTATCCAACAGAGTAAAACTACAAACTATAAAAACGTCGCTAATCTCACATGGTAGAGAGCTAGCTCGATAAGATATTACCACTCTTCTGATATATCGAAAACAAACACCGTCTGCGTGTTGACAACGAAAATATTAAATATAAATATACATGTACTAGCCCGCTGCGGCAGGTGGCCAGTGATTGAAGACGCTTGCATAGACCTGTGTAAAGTTTTGTCATGTGTAGTGTAGGAGGACCGTATCCCACAGACCATCAGTCACAGGAGATAGTTCCTGCATTGTTCTTTCATAAGCAATTTGATACTTCGCTTTTCTAAGCAATGTGTGACTACAGCTTTGTACACTGCCATACTTTTTTCCCACCATGACTTTTATATCTCTGTCAAGTGTTAAACTGGCATTAACAAGTTTCGACCCGTCAGCTCTCAGAGAAAGCTGGACCTTGCATGAAGTTAAGCTGCTCCCGCAACACACAGGATAGTTGAAATAAAAGACGGAGGAGGTGTTCCTCACTGACAAAAATGTGGAAGACATCGCATCGTATGGAAACTGGCAGAATTTGTAGCATCGTGGGGACTATCCAAACAGCTCTCCAAAGGTGATGACATCCACATTTAAACTCATGTTCTACAGTGACAGGGTAGCAGATGTCTCAGTGTTCCGTTTCCGAAGAGACCAACAGCATTGATTCCTCATATTGGCGGTGCACATCGCACCCAGGTATATGATCACAGTTTCAGAGGCCTAGGTGGTGGTCACCATGACCACCAAATCTTTATACACTGCGTCTTTCATTTTTATGTCTTATAGTGTATAACCGCAAATGGAACAAGGGAGTATTCTGCAAGACTTTATCGCATATAGCATGGATAGCATGTGCCAATCACACCGGTGGACAAATGGAATGATTTTCATACACCCAGGCCGTCCCCTCATCCCTTCACATTTTTCATCGTATTTTCATCAGTTTTAAGTGTTTTCCATCAATTTTCGTAATTTCATCAGGTTTTCCATAATTTCAACGCATTTTACTCAATTACTCGAGGTTCAAACCAGCACTCTCGACGAGTTGCCAGATCAACAAAATGTCTCGTCATGTCGATCTCGTGATGCTGTCAGCCAGTGACACTGCGGCACAGTTCTCAATTTCTCTGTCATTGCTAAACCACTCCTTCCATTGCTTTATGAGTATTATATACACGTGGACATATTGTGGACCCTGTTACATTGCCTACATCACTGTTTCTTAGTGTAGGAAATAGCTGTCAGAAGAGAGGATATGGAAAAACTGTATAAAATCGGTAAGATTTTATTACGATTTGCCATCTCCCCTTATGTGGATGGGAGTCACAAAGTATTCTCGAATTTGTAGGATAAAGTCGGAGTTCAAAGATATAGCACTCTGCCCTCAATTTCAAAACCTGAATCTCCTTTCAACCTTTCAGCTAAGGACCATGAACAAAATTGTGCATGGCCTCTCTCTATGCATCTCATAACTCTTGCTCTATCTTTAACCAACCTTCCCTGCAACATTGTGTCGGATTTAATCTGGAACTGACCAGAAGCACCCGCTACATTCAACAGCTCGTGAAAGAACAGAAAGAACTGAGTTCCACGTAATCAATATACGATGACATTTTGCTTTCGCAAAGAGTATACCACACGTTCCAGATTTGTACTGTCTGATGCTAGAGGTATAGACTGGTATTCTCATTCCAATACTGTAACTTCTATTCTGTGAAGACTGTTCTATACTGGTCTTACGCACGTCACCCGTCCAGTTACACATGGTCTCTCTAGATGTTTGTATGCCGTGGAGTCTAGCACTCCTTATTGGTGTACAGTAGATACAAGCCTAATACATTTGAGAGTATTGTAGCGATAAAACAGATGATTAGGACGCAGAAGAAATGTACGGTTTATGCATGCTGGAGCTCCAGACGGAAGGAGTTTGAGACATATTACGTAAATCACTTCAGCTATCAATTCTGTAGAATTGCTGTAGTGTTTTTATTCCATACTAGGAAGGTGTTGGGAAAAGAGAAATGATCGTGGAATATAAACACACACTCCTGAAGCTACACGGTTCTGCAATTCAACATGCTATAAGTTAAAGCAGTGTGGTTTCCGATATATTAGTCACTTGAAGTTAAATGTTGTTAATACTCCAATGCAGGAAATATATTTCCAACAGCTAACGTACATTAACTCTGCAAGTTTTCTATGCCACTCACTATGGCGGGAAACTTTAAGATGATAAAACTAGTACCTTCTACACCAAAGGAAAAAAAACATAGATTCTTTGTGATACATGGCGGTATATAGCTTTCTGGAGGTGTGTAGAACTCACTTTTCACATTCGATTATGGTTCGATATATTTGTCAGCAACGGAAAATGCCCGAAACTACGATATCTTATGAGAGGATAGACAAATGCGTAGCAGCAATGTCTGACATGCGAAATTACACGCCATACTGCACTAACCCCGTGAACAGAACACAGTCGCCTCCACACACAAACATCTGTCAAGCAAATGTATACACAGTGATTTGCAGTACCTCACAAATCCCTGTCACTAACCTAGAATCATGGCAGTTATGAAGCTGAAGACTCGATTTATTTCCGAGATGTTGCCGGGAATGGAGTACTTTGCATACGTCTTCGCTCGTCTAGAGTAGGGTGCCAAAACTGGTTTTTACCTCGGTTTGGCGAGCATGATTCATCGTACATGCGCTGAAAGTCCTCTGCCGACTGTGTTATGGAGAAGTTTGCTGTTAACGGTCGCAGGTAGATAGCGCTCCAAGGCACACACAGAACATGCAATTGTACATGAGTCGAATGCAGGTTATACCAAATAACTGATACACCCTGAGAGAATAATGGAAAAAATTGTTAATTGCGTGATAAATGACCTGCCGTAACACCTCCGTCTCTCTAGAACGCGTCATCAGTCTACCATTAAATCATACCTCGTTATAACCCCTCTCAATCGATTACTCCATGTACCTTCTATCATCTTTAACGCAGATCCATGTCACTTTAGAGGCAGATAGTTCTCTTTTCCAGGAAAACATCAAAGACAGCAGTCGTATGTATCCCTATTACCTCAACAGACTACAGTAGAATGTCGTTAAAAACCATGCAGAAACTGTTCTGTAATGTATTTGTCACCTGACACGGCAACATTGTTATTGGTGAAGAGTACTGTTTGTGAGAGTTTGAAACACGTAAACAGTCTTCCACAGGGTCAAACACACGATCCATTCTGTACTTGTATATTGCAGTTCCCTACCTGGTAATATAACGCTCTTTAGCCAAGGACACTTTATAAAATGTATAAGGTGACTGCTGATAACTTTGGGGTCAGACCTGGCCTTGTGATCCGACATACATAAATTTATTACTCTATATTTAGTGTTCATCCATGTTGAACAATCTATTCCAGCCGTCTTATCGCTGTCGACGATTAGTGACTGTTTTCTGGTTCCTGGTGCTTCCACGTCAACTTTTCTCGTATTCCCCTCGCTGCCACATACTTGTTCCCATTATAAACATATTCCTGCACCAGGCAGAAATGAAAGTACTGCCTCAACTTCCCCGCATTTTGGCGTATTTTCCCTCAATTTATATGTATTTTCCGTGAATTTTCGTAATTTTACCGATTTTATGCCACTTCTGCTTCCTCTACTTTCGATATCGAAATTGCGTCAGCTCTCCCTGTGTCTCCAGCATTAACCAGTAGGAACACAGTGTTCTGAGGAGAAATGAAAACTTTTGTCCGCGTATTTGAAGACGTTGTTTCACACACAGACAAACAGGAAGTAGCCACGTGAGAGAGACGCCAACAGGAAGCGAGTCTGGACTTTCCCAATCAACAGAATGCCGCCAGTTGATGCTTTGTTGGGGGTCACGAGATCTAAGGAGTCTGACGTACGATTCATGGTCAGTGATATTTAATATTGTGATCTGTAATTAGGACAGGTGTGGTTTTTGACCTCCGTCGCGGCGCCCAGACGACAGACACACCTGTGGAGACCCCAAATGGTGCTCCTATACTGCACTTTGTTCCATTCCTCAGTGCTTACAATTATTAAATCAAGGGAAGCGGGGTGGGGGTGCAGATGTGAGCTCTACACAAGTGTGGGAGGCCTGTCTCCCGCAAACTGATTAAATAAAGAATATGTGTCAATATATTATGAACCCTGATCTGAATTTTGTGCCTTGACATGCTTCACATCCATCACAGCCTGAGTCTTTTTCGTACCAATTTTTTCTGGGAGGTGTTTCGGGGGAGAGGGCGAGGGTTGTAGGGTGGTGGCACTGTGCACTAGCTCAGTTTTATATCTACATCTACATTCATACTCCGCAAGCCACCTGACGGTGTGTGGCGGAGGGCACTTTGAGTACCTCTATCGATTAACGTTCTATTCCAGTCTCGTATTGTTCGTGGAAAGAAAGATTGTCGGTATGCCTCTGTGTGGGCTCTAATCTCTCTGATTTTATCCTCATGGTCTCTTCGCAAGATATACGTAGGAGGAAGCAATATACTGCTTGACTCCTCGGTGAAGGTATGTTCCTGAAACTTCAACAAAAGCCCGTACCGAGCTACTGAGCGTCTCTCCAGCAAAGTCTTGCACTGGAGTTTATCTATCATCTCCGTAACGCTTTCGCGATTACTAAATGATCCTGTAACGAAGCGCGCTGCTCTCCGTTGGATCTTCTCTATCTCTTCTATCAACCCTATCTGGAACGGATACCACACCGCTGAGCAATATTCAAGCAGTGGGCGAACAAGTGTACTGTAACCTACTTCCTTTGTTTTCGGACTGCATTTCCTTAGGATTCTTCCAATGAATCTCATTCTGGCATCCACTTTACCAATGATCAACTTTATATGATCATTCCATTTTAAATCACTCCTAATACCTACTCCCAGATAATTCATGGAGTTACCTGCGTCCAGTTGCTGACCTGCTATATTGTAGCTAAATGATAAAGGATCTTTCTTTCTGTGTATTCGCAGCACACTACACTTGTCTACGTTGAGATTCAATTGCAATTCCCTGCACCATGCGTCGATTCATTGCAGATCCTCCTGCATTTCAGTACAATTTTCCGTTGTTACAACCTCTCGTTATACTACAGCATCATCCGCAAAAAGCCTCAGTGAACTTCCGATGTTATCCACAAGGTCATTTATGTATATTGTGAATAGCAACGGTCCTACGACACTCCCCTGCGGCACACCTGAAATCACTCTTACTTTGGAAGACTTCTCTCCATTGAGAACGACATGCTGCGTTCTGTTATCTAGGAACTCTTCCATCCAATCACACAATTGGTCTGATAGTCCATATGCTCTTACTTTTTTCATTAAACGACTGTGGGGAACTGTATCGAACGCCTTGCGGAATTCAAGAAACACGGCATCTGCCTGGGACCCCCTGTCTATGGCCCTCTGGGTCTCGTGGAAGAATAGCGTGAGCTGGGTTTCACACGATCGTCTTTCTCGAAAGCCATGCTGATTCCTACAGAGTATATTTCTAGTCTCCAGAAAAGTCATTATACTCGAACATAATACGTGTTCCAAAATTCTACAACTGATCGACGTTAGAGATATAGGTCTATAGTTCTGCACATCTGTTCGACGTCCCTTCTTGAAAACGGGGATGACCTGTGCCCTTTTCCACTTGTTTGGATCGCTACGCCCTTCTAGAGACCTACGGTACACCGCTGCGAGAAGGGGGGCAAGTTCCTTCGCGTACTCTGTGTAAAATCGAACTGGTATCCCATCAGGTCCAGCGGCCTTTCCTCTTTTGAGCGATTTTAATTATTTCTCTATCCCTCTGTCGTCTATTTCGATAGAGGTGAGGTGAGGGCATACACGAAAATCCAGAAAAGTCATTATACTCGAACATAATACGTGTTCCAAAATTCTACAACATCTACCTACATCTGCTTCAACAAGACAACACCTCCAGTCTCCAGCAGTTTAATTACATAATTAGGACATGTAGTTGCTGGACAAAATAGAAGTTACCTCTTCCAGTTCAGCACAGTCAGAGAGTTTCCCAATTCAATTATTTCTTTTCTATGTATTTTTACGAGACCTACATCTTCCATAACAGCAGACAATGATCAGTTTTTTGTGCCAAATAAAAGAGAGATCCAACCCCTGCAAATTGATTCTTATAAATAAAGAATATATTCTCTGCTATGTAATTGGAACTGACTTCAATCTGCCATTTGATGCTTCGTATCCATCACTGATTGAGTCTTTTTCCTGCTAATTTCAAGATGAAGGGGTGCGGGAGGGGAGGGCTCGATTATCGCAGGGTGTCATAAATCAATTAGGATAACAATAGGTTAAGGTGAGGTGGAGGGTGAGGGTTTCTCACGAGGATGGATTATCCCTAGAGGGTTATAAATCAATTAACAGAACAGTAGATTAAGGGGAGGGGGAGAGTGTCATAAATCAAATTTGGCCTGGATGTATGCTAGCCCAGACAAGTATGCAATCCACGCTACCAAATTGTGTCAGAACATAGTTTACCCTACTATTTTGGGCCTCTCCTCGGACTTTTCAGTCTGTAATATCCTCTGGATGAAGCACTGTAATTGCTGCCGTTCGTAAGAAACAGTTTCACTAACAGTGCACGGTGTCTCTTCTCCACACCAATACTGATCAAATGGCTTGGCAAATCACAGCATACAAGTCATACAGCCGTACAAACCTATATGGCTATATCTGACTCGCAAATCATACTGCTTACGAAATGGATGGATGTAAAATGGGACTTAACATCTGAGGTCATCAGGCCCCTAGAACTTAGAACTACTTAAACCTAACTAACCTAAGGACATCACACACATACATGCCCGAGGCAGGATTCGAACCTGCGACCGTAGCGGTCGCGCGATTTCAGACTGAAGCGCCTAGAACCGCTCGGCCACACAGGCCGGCGGCACTGGTGCAAGAATGGGAGGCTATACCCCAGCAGCTGCTCGACCACCTGATCGAGAGTATGCCAACCCATTGTGCGGCCTGTGTAAGCGTGCGTGGCGATCATATCCCATATTGATGTCAGGGTACATGCACAGGAAACTGTGGCGTTTCGTAGCACATGTGTTTCGTGACGGTTTTCTCAACTTATCACCAATACCGTGGACTTACAGATCTGTGTCATGTGTGTTCCCTATGTGCCTATGCTATTAACGCCAGTTTTGTGTAGTGCCACATTGTGTGACACCACATTATGCAATTATCCTTAATTTATGAGCATGAGTGTAAATTGAAGTTGGGCAGTGGAGAAAGGAAAGGAAGGATAAGGAACAGTTACTACCAGCTGCATCGGGACTTTGTGCGGAATCAGCAGCAACGAGTTAACCACTGCACACAGTGCTTATCGCAAACGCCCAAACTGTCTTGGCACGCTCCGCAGCTGACTCACTTTCCCAACTACTACACCTATCTGCAGTCGCCGTACGTGTCCTTCAAGCTCGCTAATTTTAGATTCCCACTGGAGGTCGAACGTAAATGTGCATCCACATTCAATGTTGTTACTTAATTGCCTGCCCATCAAGGGAAGTCAGTTATACGAACGAGTGTTGTTTCGAACATGCCCAAAACAACAGGCACCACACACTCATATAACTGATTCGCCTCGATGGACAATGAATCCACCGCCTTCAGGCAATTACGTTCGACCTCCTGTGGGAATCTCAAAGTAGCGGACATGGAGGACATGGACGGGAGCCGTGGATATGTGGCACTGGGTGGTAATAAGGGTCGTTCGAGAGGCGTGCAGAGATAATCCATGCAATTGCGATAAACACTGTGTCCAGTTGTTAACATAAATGCCTAGTAAGCAGGAGACCCGGGGTTCGAGTCCCAGTCCAATACACATTCTCACTTCTCGCCGCTGATTCCGCATAAAGTTCCGAAGCAGCTGACATCAACAGTTCCTCCCCTTTCCTTTCGGACATGTCTGAAAGAACAGACACTCAAGGAATCACACAAATTAAACATTATCAGTACGCCGGGGTAAAGGCAACGTCGGGTGTAAATTCAACAAACTATTGCCTTTATTGTTACCGCTATTCCTTTGGGCACTTGTATTTTATCTATTCTAATGTTTCTGATTTTCTCGTGGAGTGGTGGGCTGAGTAGAGGTTTTGGATTTCAAAATATCGTGTAATGGGATGCCACTCGAAGTTCAGCTAAAATCATTGAAATTTCTCTTGGTTCTCATTACAATCTTGCAATTAAAGTGTGTAAGAAGAATGTTTAGGTTTTTATGTTGGTAACGCCACGTAGCGCTCTGTATGAAAATCACTGGCTGTGCTGTGCGCAGTCTGTGGCTGGTTTGCATTGTTGTTCGCTATTGTAGTGTTGGGCAGTTGGCTGTTAACAGCGCGTAGCGCTGCGCAGTTGGAGGTGAGCGGCCAGCAGTGGTGGATGTGGGGAGAGAAATGGCGGAGTTTTGAGAGCGGATGATCTGGATGTGTGTCCATCAGAGACAGTAAATTTGTAAGACCGGATGTTATGAACTGCTATATATATTATGACTTTTGAACACTATTAAGGTAAATACATTGTCTGTTTTTTATCAAAATGTTTCATTTGCTAACTATGCCTATCAGTAGTTAGTGCCTGCAGTAGTTAGAATCTTTTATTTAGTTTGAGTAACGAAGATTTTTGTGAGGTAAGTGATTCATGAAAGGTATAAGTTATTGTTAGTCAGGGCCATTCTTTTGTAGGGATTATTAAAAGTCAGATTGCGTTGCGTAAAAAATATTGTGTGTCAGTTTAGTGTTGATCAGAATAAGTGAAGAGAGAAATGTCTGAGTACGTTCAGTTCTGCTCAGCTGTTTAAAAAGAAAATAATGTAAGAGGTTTATCAGCACAGTAATTCATTAATTTTTCTAAGGGGACGATTCAAGTGTGCAGTTCTTTTATAAACCAAATTTTAGTGACTGCTTACATTTTCTGTTTTAAGGGCGAAGGTTTGTTACAAGTTCTTAAAATTTTGAAACTTAGTACCTGTACAAAGTTTTAATGGTCAATAACAATGATTCTGTGCAGCTGTTTCTCAAGTAACAATGTATGCAAACTGACTTGGCTGTTTGTTAAATAAACATTACTTAGAAAGCGTCAGTGGCTTCCCAATGAAGGATCCTTGTATCTAAGTTTAACCTACTCCAAGGTCAAATAATCCCGTTCCTAATACCAGAACGTACCAACACCAAGCACCAGCCGAAGCTACGTCCACTTCTTCGCTGTCCAAAGAGACTAAGCAGAGTCGTTCCCCGAACAGTTCAGAAAAGATTTGTCCGTGTTACTCGTTCCAGTCGTCCATGCGGCGTTGTTGTTGTTTGTGAGTCAAGGTCTGCGGGACAAACCTTGCACACACTTTTCTCTCCTCCAAAACATTCTGGGAAACGTCCTAAATACTTGATTCAGAACGTTGCTCCGTTACGAATTGTGACACAACAACCTTGACACATTATGGTCTCACGCCCATTCCTTAACAGTGCCTCCTCACAAGTGACTGGTCGAATGCGCGTATGTTTTTTGCGGTTGTTAGTTCAAGCTGACACTGTAGTTACTGCGCCGACGTCACTTATACGCCATGGATAAGATCAGTCTAGCAACTTCCTTGGACAGAGAGTGCATGTGCCATTATACAGGATGTTTCTGTAAGAGCGTTCAAAAATTTAACAGGACATAGAGGATGGTCCACTGAACAATTTGAGGTAGGAAACCTGGGCTCGGAGAAACCAGCTTAAGGAGATAAAAGGAATAAAGACCCATTACTGTGTACTTTTTATTTTAATTATTTACAATTCTCTCTCTCTCTCTCTCTCTCTCTCTCTCTCTCTCTCTCTCTCTCTCCAAGCATTTATCCCGACTTGCAGCGTCTGCTGGTTAATCGAATGTGGCATGTTAATTTTAAGGGGTGGCCAGATGCCTTTCCTGCCACCAGCCTGTACTCCCCGGGAAAGAATTAATGTACCACAACTATCTGGGTCTAGTGTAATCCATAGAACAGTGCGAATGTGTTGAGATGTCTGCGAGGCGTGTAACTGAGATGGAATGTGGGGACCAGCCCAGTGTTCACCTAGTGCGATGTGGAAAACCGCCTAAAAACCACATCGAGGCTGGCCGGCACTCTGGCCCTCGTCGTTAATCCGATCCAGGGCCAGGGCACCTGCCCAAGTCCAGGAAGCAGCGCATTAACACTCTCGGCTACGCTGGCGGGTCATTTTTTTAATTATTTACAATTAACTGCAAATAAAGCCATTGACATAATGAGCATACCATTTGTACTGTATCTTGCAAAATGTGCTGAAACTGACGGCCATCAGCCTCAATGCAAGCATGCCATCAGCGATCAAGATTCTGACACACACTGAGAAATATGCTTGGTGTGTTTCCAGTCACATCACAGGCAGCTACAATTCTGGCAACTGATTTCATCTCCGTATCCACTGGGGTTTCATACACACTTGACTTTAACTATCCCTATAAGAAATAATCAAGGGAATTTAGGTCATGTGACCTCGCAGACCATGGAATAGGACCTCCCCTTCCAACCAGCAAATACAGCACTGACCAGGAAACTACTTGGGCTGGAACAAACAAAAATACACCAAAATCGTGTGAGAAATAATGTAAAGGTCTCTTATTGCACTAGTGATACTCCCGCATCTGCAAAACTCTGCAGTCGCCCGTTAGAGGTCTCTGTGTCTGCCATGCCGCATTGCACGCTGACCCGCCGGTACGCCAGTCGGGACCAGTAGGGACGGTGCAGTGTGTCTCTAAAGTTGCGTTTTGTCACATTATTTGTGTATTGAAGTGTCAGATGGCTCGGCGATTGGTAATCAATCCTGCTAATGTATTGCGATTGGTTGAGATGAAGTTACGAAGAACCCTTCTTCGTGAAGGTGGTATTGGTGTAGAAGACGAATCATTCGCATGTTTTCTGGAATCTATTATAGTGCAGAAATATGAGCATAAGTTAGAAGCAGATACTGTTGTAACACTAACACGTAATGATGATGATATTGATGATAATGACGAACAACTCATTGCAAACGGTATTGCTATGGCAAGTGCGGGAAGAGGCAATGGAAGCAGTGACAGTGAATACCAACCGTCTCCCAAGAAGAAGGTTAAAGTTGTAAGTATCATCACGACGTTTGATGACAACACACTGGAAAACATGTACGATGATTATTACGTAAGAGGTTTCGACACATACGACAAGCTTCTGAAAAGATACCCTAAACTGAAGTCTAAAAGCAATATTAAAAACATACTGGATTACGTGGCAAAGAAAAGAGAAGGAAGCACAGTTTTCAAAGGAAATCGTACACTGCTGTTCAAGACCATCAAGGAGCGTGTAATGGCGAAATTCGATGAAGCGCGAGAATGCGGTTCCACCGTTCATTATTGGCATTTACAACATTGGGCATTGGACGTAGCCAGAAATCTCGGGTGTACAAACTTTACAGCTTCACTAGGATTTATTACTAATTTTAAAAATGAGTTTAGGATAACATCACGCCGTATCACTATGCTCCAAGCACGAAAAGATAAGGATGACGAAGAAGAGCTGATTGAAAGAGCTCAAACGTTTGATGCTGACGTCAATGAGCATATCACGAGAGAAAACATCGATATTAGTTCTGTATGGAACTGTGATCAGAGTCAGTTCAACTATGAACTTTCTTGTTACAGAACACTATCCACGAAAGGGGAGAGAAACACTGTCGCGATGTTGCAATCAGTTAACTGTGCAACACATAATTACACGATCGATGTTGCTATATCAATTGACGGACGATTGGCAGAAAAACTCTATATTTGCTTCCAAGAGTCCAGTGTAAAGTTTGGACCCCGCGTGTCAAGGGAAATAGAAACTCGGTGCCCTCCAAATGTCGTCGTCGATGCAAATGTGAGTGGGAAGATGACGAAACAACATCTGAAGAAGTTTTTTCTGTCAGTTTTGAATCCACATTTGTCGAGAAAGTCATTAGTACTGGTCTGAACATAAGGATGAACGAGTACTACTGGAAGCATCTGGCGGAAAATATGTAGATTTAAAAATCATTCAGCCTAAAACTACAAAATATGCACAACCTCTGGATGTGCATTTCTTCGGGCAATATAAAATATATGCCAAGAGAATAACAGACTTCATTAAGCTACGTTCCAGTAATATGCAGCCGAAATTGCACGACAGATTCTTTATCATGAATATGCATTCTGTCATTTACAACCAGTTATCTGCGGGATTATACAGACCAATGCTTCGTTACGCGTGGCAGAACGCTGGCTACGATATTGGTGAACCACCCCCCCCGAACAATTTCAGAAGTGTCATTGACGTGGCGTTCAACACTCATATTATAGAATGTGGAAATACGCCATGCGATCAACTTGCATTTCTTCACTGTGCGTTTTGCAGTCATTCGTATTGCTCGGAGCATTCTATTGGCATTCAGCATTTACATTTATAGTTAAGATTGCTGCATTGCGTATGGCGTCTACAATTACATCTACAGTGATATCTAGAGCATGAGTGCAGAGTTTTGCAGAAAAACGACACCCACCAGCACATTCAGAGGTACACAATGGTCCTGTAACCAAACGTTCATACAGATCTGTTTGTTCGAGCCCAAGTACTTTCCTGGGGAGATGGTTGCGGACATCCACACTGAAGTGAGGCGGTGGACCGTCTATTGTATCCACATTCTCTCACGAACAGCCAAGCAGACAGTGTAAATATGATACAACAGAGCCGCCTTATGGACAAGTAAAGTAAACAAAACCTGCATCATGACTTCCCAGCAATCAGGCTCGTCCTCCTTGTTTCCTTGCAGGAAATAGAGAATATACATGTAAATAAACAGCACTGTATGTGTAAACTTGTACACATATTAGTTGTAAATAAGCTAGAAAACAGTAATGCTGGACCAAGCGGTAGAGAAGTTTACTTCCATATCTCCTTAAGCTGGCTTCATCGACCCTACGGAAACACCCTGTATGTACTGGGTGTCTCGTCTAAGAGTCGTCAGGAACATTTTCTTTGCTGTTTCGAGAGATATTTGCAATTTCGTTTTTGTTGTGGTTAGCTGGAGTCAGGCCAAACAAATGCTTCTCATCACGTCTTTGACGCGACTCCCACTGTCAACAGAAATCGTCGGCTTGTTACAAAGAAAATTATTTTTAAATTCGAATTTTAAGTACCCATTCGACGGAGCGCTCCCAAATTAGCTAGTGCGATATTCGTTTTATCGTTAGCAGGGACAGCGGAACACGAAGAATAAACAGCAGTCCAGCAGCGACTCAGTAGCGCTGCGTGCTTAGCGGTAGTAGCGCGGGCCAGGACAGTGCTGTCACTGCTGGAGAAGTGAGCTAACGGGCGAGTTGTGGCGCCCTGGAAATATTCTAACAAGGGAACCTCCCCATCGCACCCCCCTCAGATTTAGTTATAACTTGGCACAGTGGATAGGCCTTGATAAACTGAACACAGATCAATTGAGAAAACAGGAAGAAGTTGTGTGGAACTGTGAAAAAATAAGCAAAATATACAAACTGAGTAGTCCATGTGCAAGATAGGCAACATCAAGGAGACCATGAGCTCCGGAGCACCGTGGTCCTGTGGTTAACGTGAGCAGCTGCGGAATGAGAAGTCCTTGGTTCAAGTCCTCCTTCGAATGAAAAGTTTACTTTTTTTATTTGCGCAAAGTTATGATCTGTCCGTCCCTTCATTGACATCTCTGTTCACTATAATAAGTTTAATGTCTGTGTTTTGCGACCGCATCGCAAAACCGTGCGATTAGTAGACGAAAGGACGTGCCTCTCCAATCGGAACCGAAAACATTTGATCGCAAGGTCATAGGTCAACCGATTCCTTCACAGGAAAACACGTCTAATATATTCTATACGACATTGGTGACGGCATGTGCGTCATGTTGTTGTTGTGGTCTTCAGTCCTGAGACTGGTTTGATGCAGCTCTCCATGCTACTCTATCCTGTGCAAGCTTTTTCATCTCCCAGTACCTATTGCAACCTACATCCTTCTGAATCTGCTTAGTGTATTCATCTCTTGGTCTCCCTCTACGATTTTTACCCTCCACGCTGCCCTCCAATACTAAATTGGTGATCCCTTGATGCCTCAGAACATGTCCTACCAACCGATCCCTTCTTCTGGTCAAGTTGTGCCACAAACTTCTCTTCTTCCCAATCCTATTCAATACTTCCTCATTAGTTATGTGATCTACCCATCTAATCTTCAGCATTCTTCTGTAGCACCACATTTCGAAAGCTTCTATTCTCTTCTTGTCCAAACTATTTATCGTCCATGTTTCACTTCCATACATGGCTACACTCCATACAAATACTTTCAGAAATGACTTCCTGACACTTAAATCAATACTGGATGTTAACAAATTTCTCTTCTTCAGAAACGCTTTCCTTGCCATTGCCAGCCTACATTTTATATCCTCTCTACTTCGACCATCATCAGTTATTTTGCTCCCCAAATAGCAAAACTCCTTTACTACTTTAAGTGCCTCATTTCCTAATCTAATTCCCTCAGCATCACCCGACTTAATTAGACTACATTCCATTATCCTTGTTTTGCTTTTGTTGATGTTCATCTTATATCCTCCTTTCAAGACACTGTCCATTCCATTCAACTGCTCTTCCAAGTCCTTTGCTGTCTCTGACAGAATTACAATGTCATCGGCGAACCTCAAAGTTTTTATTTCTTCTCCATGAATTTTAATACCTACCCCGAATTTTTCTTTTGTTTCCTTTACTGCTTGCTCAATATACAGATTGAACAACATCGGGGAGAGGCTACAACCCTGTCTTACTCCCTTCCCAACCACTGCTTCCCTTTCATGTCCCTCGACTCTTATAACTGCCATCTGGTTTCTGTACAAATTGTAAATAGCCTTTCGCTCCCTGTATTTTACCCCTGCCACCTTCAGAATTTGAAAGAGAGTATTCCAGTCAACATTGTCAAAAGCTTTCTCTAAGTCTACAAATGCTAGAAACGTAGGTTTGCCTTTCCTTAATCTTTCTTCTAAGATAAGTCGTAAGGTCAGTATTGCCTCACGTGTTCCAGTGTTTCTACGGAATCCAAACTGATCTTCCCCGAGGTTGGCTTCTACTAGTTTTTCCATTCGTCTGTAAAGAATTCGTGTTAGTATTTTGCAGCTGTGGCTTATTAAACTGATTGTTCGGTAATTTTCACATCTGTCAACACCTGCTTTCTTTGGGATTGGAATTATTATATTCTTCTTGAAGTCTGAGGGTATTTCGCCTGTTTCATACATCTTGCTCACCAGATGGTAGAGTTTTGTCAGGACTGGCTCTCCCACGGCCGTCAGTAGTTCCAGTGGAATATTGTCTACTCCGGGGGCCTTGTTTCGACTCAGGTCTTTCAGTGCTCTGTCAAACTCTTCACGCAGTATCGTATCTCCCATTTCATCTTCATCTGCATCCTCTTCCCTTTCCATAACATTGTCCTCAAGTACATCGCCCTTGTATAGACCCTCTATATACTCCTTCCACCTTTCTGCTTTCCCTTCTTTGCTTAGAACTGGGTTTCCATCTGAGCTCTTGATATTCATACAAGTCGTTCTCTTATCTCCAAAGGTCTCTTTAATTTTCCTGTAGGCGGTATCTATCTTACCCCTAGTGAGATAGGCCTCTACATCCTTACATTTGTCCTCTAGCCATCCCTGTTTAGCCATTTTGCACTTCCTGTCGATCTCGTTTTTGAGACGTTTGTATTCCTTTTTGCCTGTTTCACTTACCGCATTTTTATATTTTCTCCTTTCATCAATTAAATTCAATATTTCTTCTGTTACCCAAGGATTTCTACTAGCCCTCGTCTTTTTACCTACTTGATCCTCTGCTGCCTTCACTACTTCATCCCTCAAAGCTACCCATTCTTCTTCTACTGTATTTATTTCCCCTATTCCTGTCAATTGCTCCCTTATGCTCTCCCTGAATCTCTGTACAACCTCTGGTTCTTTCAGTTTATCCAGGTCCCATCTCCTTAAGTTCCCACCTTTTTGCAGTTTCTTCAGTTTTAATCTACAGGTCATAACCAATAGATAGTGGTCAGAGTCCACATCTGCCCGTGGAAATGTCTTACAATTTAAAACCTGGTTCCTAAATCTCTGTCTTACCATTATATAATCTATCTGATACCTTTTAGTATCTCCAGGGTTCTTCCATGTATACAACCTTCTTTCATGATTCTTAAACCAAGTGTTAGTTATGATTATGTTGTGCTCTGTGCAAAATTCTACCAGGCGGCTTCCTCTTTCATTTCTGTCCCCCAATCCATATTCACCTACTATGTTTCCTTCTCTCCCTTTTCCTACACTCGAATTCCAGTCACCCATGACTATTAAATTTTCGTCTCCCTTCACAATCTGAATAATTTCTTTTATTTCATCATACATTTCTTCAATTTCTTCGTCATCTGCAGAGCTAGTTGGCATATAAACTTGTACTACTGTAGTAGGTGTGGGCTTCGTATCTATCTTGGCCACAATAATGCGTTCACTATGCTGTTTGTAGTAGCTTACCCGCATTCCTATTTTCCTACTCATTATTAAACCTACTCCTGCATTACCCCTATTTGATTTTGTGTTTATAACCCTGTAGTCACCTGACCAGAAGTCTTGTTCCTCCTGCCACCGAACTTCACTAATTCCCACTATATCTAACTTCAACCTATCCATTTCCCTTTTTAAATTTTCTAACCTACCTGCCCGATTAAGGGATCTGACATTCCACGCTCCGATCCGTAGAACGCCAGTTTTCTTTCTCCTGATAACGACATCCTCTTGAGTAGTCCCCGCCCGGAGATCCGAATGGGGGACTATTTTACCTCCGGAATATTTTACCCAAGAGGACGCCATCATCATGTAATCATACAGTAAAGCTGCATGCCCTCGGGAAAAATTACGGCTGTAGTTTCCCCTTGCTTTCAGCCGTTCGCAGTACCAGCACAGCAAGGCCGTTTTGGTTATTGTTACAAGGCCAGATCAGTCAATCATCCAGACTGTTGCCCTTGCAACTACTGAAAAGGCTGCTGCCCCTCTTCAGGAACCACACGTTTGTCTGGCCTCTCAACAGATACCCCTCCGTTGTGGTTGCACCTACGGTACGGCTATCTGTATCGCTGAGGCACCCAAGCCTCCCCACCATCGGCAAGGTCCATGGTTCATGGTCATATGACAGGAATATGTTGTCGATCCACCTAACTTGTACACTTGGCGAATGGGTAAAAAGATTCTTCTACCTTGCCCGATTTAGGTTTTCTTGTGGATGTGATAATCACTCCCAAAAAATTGATGAAAACATAAGAGTTTGTCACATGAACTGAAAATAAAAAATTAAAGTTTTCACTCGGTGGAAGATTTGAACCAAGGACCTTTCGTTCCGCAGCTGCTCACGTTACCACGAGACCACGGCACTCCTGCCGTCGTAGTGTCCTTAATGTTGCCTATGTTGCCATAAACTACTCAGTTTGTATATTTTGATTATTTTTTCACAGTTCCACACAACTTCTTCCTGTTTTCTCAATTGATCTGTGTTCAGTTTTTCAAGGCCTATCCACTGTGCCAACTTATAACTAAATCTGAGGGGGGTGCGATGGGGAGGTTCCCTTGTAAGTTCGGAGTTGGCGTGGGCGCACGGGCCGCTCGGCAAGCCGGGGCTCGTCAGCAACTGCATGGTCCTGAACATTAGCTGGAGCAAGAGGGATAGCCCCAGTGCGTCGTGCAGGCCAACCACATGGCTGGGAACTCCACGTTGACGCTGTGTCGAGGACTGTGCTTTGTGTCGATGAAGGACATTTGTTTATTTATTAGTTTATTTAACCTGGCAATATTAGGGCCATCAGGCCCTCTCTTACATCTAACCAGGAATTATATTTTACATTCTTATATTTTAGTAGGCACGTTAAACTATATCTGGTAGAAAAAGTGAAATAAACAATTACAAAGGCACACTTGGAAAAATACATACATATAGAGGTTATATTCGTAGATGATGAGTACTGTTATAATTAGACATCATGAAAGACACAGATTTTAGATAGGACTGCTAGCAGCAGGGACTATAAGGGAGACTGGTGGTTAAGGGAGAAGAAGCATAGAGACGTGATGAAACATAATTAAGGAAATATAAAGGAAAAGAAGATTGTGTGGCTAATAGAGATAGATGAAGAGGAAGAAGAGAAAGGAGCAAGGTAGGAGACACTAGCTTTGCTATTTGACAGAGGAGAGGATTCGCCCCGTACATTAATTTTGTGGAAAACATTGTGAGGATGATACTAGGAAATGCTTCAACTTCTTCTTAAAAGCAGCAGGAGAGTGAATTTTGCGCAAGGTAAGGGGCAGTTTGCTCCAGAGGCGGACAGCAGCAACTGAGAAGGATGTTTGCAAAAGTTTTTGTTTTATGAGTGGGCACAGTTAGGTTCAAAATGGTTCAAATGGCTCTGAGCACTATGGGACTTAACTACTAAGGTCATCAGTCCCCTAGAACATAGAACTACTTAAACCTAACTAACCTAAGGACATCACACACATCCATGCCCGAGGCAGGATTCGAACCTGCGATCGTAGCGGTCGCGCGGTTCCAGACTGTAGCACCTAGAACCGCTCGGCCACTCCGGCTGGCGGCACAGTTAGGATACCAAATAAGAATGACCTCGTGTTTCGATTATGATGGCATGAAAGGTTTTTAATCTCTGAAGCAAGGTACTGGGGTGCTTGCGCGACGAAGAGTCGGTGAAGTAGACATAGAGTATGGTAGTCACGCAATTTGTCCGGCCGCAGCCACCCTAGCTGGGAGTATGAAGCAGTAACATGATCATATCGGCGAATGTTGCAGGTGTAACGCACACAGGCATTCATGGTTAGTTCTAGCCGTCTTTTGTTTTCACTACTCATGTCTTGTTTGTATGCCGGGATTGCCAAAGATGGCGGACTTTGTGAAACCATAATGGACGACGATTCTGATGGTGTAATCAGATTTTCAATATCTTTATTAGTTTAAAGTTTAGTATCTGACTGTAAATTATACAATTAACACCCAGCATCGAGTTTCCAATATCTAAACGGATCATCCGATTTTGTGATCGACGTGTCTTTAGAAAGCTATTAGTGTAAACCTAAATTGGTATGAATTACAGGCGTGTAACTTCAATAGTACGTGAGTAACTGGGGGTCAAAGTGGCCAATTACTATTGATCCGTGTTACACGAAAAAACGGTAGCAGCATGCTTATAAATATATTTATCCGTCTATGCCTTTGTTTATATCTGATATACACTATTTATGAAGAAATCGGTCAAATATTTACTGTGTTTTAGAAAGCAGAGACATTACGCTGCTGGCCTACTTTTGTTTGTATTCCTTTCATATATGTTTATTTAATGTGTTTATACACTCCTGGAAATTGAAATAAGAACACCGTGAATTCATTGTCCCAGGAAGGGGAAACTTTATTGACACATTCCTGGGGTCAGATACATCACATGATCACACTGACAGAACCACAGGCACATAGACACAGGCAACAGAGCATGCACAATGTCGGCACTAGTACAGTGTATATCCACCTTTCGCAGCAATGCAGGCTGCTATTCTCCCATGGAGACGATCGTAGAGATGCTGGATGTAGTCCTGTGGAACGGCTTGCCATGCCTTTTCCACCTGGCGCCTCAGTTGGACCAGCGTTCGTGCTGGACGTGCAGACCGCGTGAGACGACGCTTCATCCAGTCCCAAACATGCTCAATGGGGGACAGATCCGGAGATCTTGCTGGCCAGGGTAGTTGACTTACACCTTCTAGAGCACGTTGAGTGGCACGGGATACATGCGGACGTGCATTGTCCTGTTGGAACAGCAAGTTCCCTTGCCGGTCTAGGAATGGTAGAACGATGGGTTCGATGACGGTTTGGATGTACCGTGCACTATTCAGTGTCCCCTCGACGATCACCAGTGGTGTACGGCCAGTGTAGGAGATCGCTCCCCACACCATGATGCCGGGTGTTGGTCCTGTGTGCCTCGGTCGTATGTAGTCCTGATTGTGGCGCTCACCTGCACGGCGCCAAACACGCATACGACCATCATTGGCACCAAGGCAGATGCGACTCTCATCGCTGAAGACGACACGTCTCCATTCGTCCCTCCATTCACGCCTGTCGCGACACCACTGGAGGCGGGCTGCACGATGTTGGGGCGTGAGCGGAAGACGGCCTAACGGTGTGCGGGACCGTAGCCCAGCTTCATGGAGACGGTTGCGAATGGTCCTCGCCGATACCCCAGGAGCAACAGTGTCCCTAATTTGCTGGGAAGTGGCGGTGCGGTCCTCTACGGCACTGCGTAGGATCCTACGGTCTTGGCGTGCATCCGTGCGTCGCTGCGGTCCGGTCCCAGGTCGACGGGCACGTGCACCTTCCGCCGACCACTGGCGACAACATCGATGTACTGTGGAGACCTCACGCCCCACGTGTTGAGCAATTCGGCGGTACGTCCACCCGGCCTCCCGCATGCCCACTATACGCCCTCGCTCAAAGTCCGTCAACTGCACATACGGTTCACGTCCACGCTGTCGCGGCATGCTACCAGTGTTAAAGACTGCGATGGAGCTCCGTATGCCACGGCAAACTGGCTGACACTGACGGCGGCGGTGCACAAATGCTGCGCAGCTAGCGCCATTCGACGGCCAACACCGCGGTTCCTGGTGTGTCCGCTGTGCCGTGCGTGTGATCATTGCTTGTACAGCCCTCTCGCAGTGTCCGGAGCAAGTATGGTGGGTCTGACACACCGGTGTCAATGTGTTCTTTTTTCCATTTCCAGGAGTGTATATGAAATACTTTCATATGTGTTTCAATACGTTTGTGAGTGTGCGTTGGCTTGGAGACATGGCGAGAGCGCTTATAGCCAATCACAGCGCTCGTTACTACGGTAGGCGACTACCGAAGTCAATGGAGAGACTGTATGGAAGTGGGGGAAGAGCATCGGGTGGCACAGGACACGGGGGAGTCCTGGATGGGAAGGCGCAGGAAATACTTGGAGAGTGTTGAGCAGCTTGCGCGTGGTCGCTGGAGATAGAAATATTTCGTAGTGCCGACTTGTGCACTTTTGAGATTTCCGTGGCTTCTGCAGTGAAGACGTGGTATACATTTAGAAGTGAATATCTCGCGAGCTATGTTGTTGCTCATAACTGATTACGTGAAGTAGGAATCTATTGTTTCCCTGTTATTCAACTTATATTTTATTTAATTGCTGGACCATCGACACCAATAAGTGTTTTACTGTAATAAAAGGCATTCTTAAAGGTACTTCTGCTATCGTTCTCATCATTTAATGTCGTTAAAATAGTACCCGCAGTTTCTATTTAATTGCAATCTTTCATATATAAATTTCTATGTTACATTCAAAATTCACAATTGCCAAGTGATAGGAACCTTCGACCATTCGATCCATGTGTGTATTCTTATTGTATACTGTAGACTCAGCAGTATTTGGCTTGTACTGCTTATCCCAGCCCCTAGACAACGAAACCAGCCAAAACTTTTAATATTTCAACTCTGAGTCTGAGGGTACGTAGTTGAGGACCACCATTAACTTTTTTTTTTGTTTTTTAAAGCCCGCAAGCACATCTACATCTACATGGATACTCCACAAAATCAGACTTAAGTGCCAGGCAGAGGGTTCATCGAACCACCTTCTCAATAATTCGATCGTTTAAAGTTGGTGACCGAAATTTCGTGAGGAGATTCCGCAACGAAAAATCTACCCCAAATCCTCCATCATGTCTGTGACAGTCTCTCCCCATTTTTTTTCTCCACAATACAAACCGTGCTGCTCTTCTTCGAACTTTTCGATAGTACTCCGATAATCTTATCTGTCAAGGATCCCAGACTGCGCAGCAGTACTCCAAAAATGGACGGAGAAGCGTAGTGTAGGCAGTCTCTTTGGTAGATCTGTTGCATCTTCTAAGTGTTCTGCCAATAAAACGCTGTCCTTGGTTTGCCTCCCCCACAACATTTTCTATGTGTTCTTTCCAATTCAAGTTGTTCCTAATTGTAATTCCTAGGTATTTAGTTGAATTTACGGCGTTTAGATTAGACTGATTTATCGTGTAACCGAAATTTAACGGATTCCTTTTAGCACTCATGTGGATGACCTCACAGTTTTCGTTATTTAGGGTCAACTGCCAATTTTTGCACCATACAGATTTCCTAAATCGTTTTGCAATTTGTTTCGATCTTCCAAAGACTTTACTAGATGATAAACTACAGCATCATCTGGAAACAATCTAAGACGGCTGCTTACATTGTCCCCTTAATCGCTTATATATATAAGGAACAATAGAGGGCCTATAACTTTACTTTGGGGAACGCCAGAAATCACATCTGTTTTACTCGATGATTTTCCATCAGTTACTACGAACTGTGATATCTCCGACATCTCACGAATCCAGTCGCACAACTGAAACGATATTCCACAACCACGCAGTTTCACTACAAGCCGTTTGTGTGGTACAGTGTCAAAAGCCTTCTGGAAATCTAGAAATACGGAATCAATTTGAAATCCCTTGTCAGTGGCACCCAGCACTTCGCGTGTGTAAAGAGTTAGTTGTGTTTCACAAGAACGATGTTTTCTTAATCCGCGCTGACTGTGTGCCAATAGACCGTTCTCTTCGAAGTAATTCATAATGTTCGATAACAATATATGTTCCAAAATCCTGTGTGAGTAGTGGCTATTCCGAGCGTTTAAATGTCGCTGTTAATACACAGCGATAAACGAATATCGCACTAGACTAATTTGGGAGCACTCTATCAAATGAGTACGTAAAATTCCATTTTAAAAATAATTTTATTTGTTACTGGAAACAAACCGACGCATTCTACTGATAATAGACGTCGCATAAAAGACGCCATGAGCAGTATTTACTTGGACTGACTCCAGTTGCAGAAAGCAAAATCGAAATAGCAAATATCTGCTGAAACACCAGAGAAAATGCCCCTGACGACTCTTATGAAGAGACATCCTGTATACGCTCTGTTTACTACGGTTTGTAGTATACCACCTAATAATGGCCGCATGGTCTAAATTACAGTAGTGGACTTTATGAATACAGTACATCATTTTACCTTCAAAGGCAACCATGGTATCAAAAAATTATGTGTAATTGTTCGGTGATTGCATTTCACAGGTTCTCCACGGTTCTGAAGCTGTTTTCACAAAAATAAATGTAACTGGGCTAACAAACTGAATAAGTCATAATTACATTATTACCCGATAACGAGCTACGGAGACCACGAGTACCTTGAATTAAAATACTCAGAGAGTATCCCTGAACCACCTCCTGAACTGTGTGAGTGGAACTCGGTTTCACCATGTAACCAGCCACACATCTTCCTACAAACAGCCACACATCTTACAGCATACAGCCATAAATCTGTCTACATACAGCCACACATCTTTCAGTATACCTACACCAGCAGCAGGTTTATATTTAATATCTGATCTCACATTCAGAATAAAAACAACATTTAAATTTTTAATCTTAAATTAGGTCTACCATTTTTCTATTATATGCATTGTTTCAGTTGTTGCACCACTCTAATCAATGACTTGAGAGAAAGAAAAAAATGATTTTGCCGATTTATCCCAGCCTTATTATTCTGAATTACGTACATTATGTAGGCCAGCTTTACTGACATTTGCTGATTTTTGAACCAAACAACAGAATCAGGAACCATTTACCAAGCACCAGAGTTCAGGTAGAGGGAAGTAACAATCTAGAAACTGATCAGATGTTTCGGCGTCTCTTCTGATTCACATGAAATGCCACCAAACAATATTAATTATCGACATTCTCAATGTTTTTAGTTCATTTCATTTTTGGTAGAATAGGACTATAGCTAACAAATTATACCTAAATATAGCATTTAGTGAGTTGTGAGAAGTGACCTCCACAGTTATATCTTGTGAAGATTTGTGCTGCACTGAAGCGCTAATTCAGGGCACTTCCATTATCGGATATCCTTCCAACAACCCAGCTTTGAGGTCACTACATTCCTCGTAGTTTCCAGACGATGGATCTGAATGCTCAGCTTTCAGTTTGTCAAAACTTTCGTTTAGTTACATATAACTCAGAGTGAAATGTTGATTAGATACTTATGATGAGCAATACTGCCCATCTACCTTGTTTTTGTATGCCATTTCTGTATGTGAGCTAATGGAAATTGTTTTGTTATAGCATTTCGTGAAGCAGCGTTACGCATTCCACAACATCGTCGGAAGATACTATTGCGCAACGGTAAGTATACTACCGCCAATCGCGAGACGTGTTACTTGCTGTTACAACATAATGACCATCTGCATATATTCAGAAGTATCCAGAGTGTTTAACCAACCAGGAGACCTATCTCAATGCTTAATCAACTATGACAGCATGTCTACTATACAAAGTTGACAGACTGGGAGGGTATTTGATATTATTTCAGTGATTACAAAGTCTACGCAAATTTACAAAGAGATTGGCAATATGAGCCCACTTAACAGTATCATGTTGCACCCCCTCTGCCCTGGAAGCACTGACTCGCTGGGATGGTTATCATAAAGCCGTTGTATCATCTCGTGAGGCTAGATGACGTGCAACTGTTGCAAATGGTCATTCATGTCCTGGATACAGGTAAGAGGACAGGATTGACGTCCTAGCTGGTCTCACACATATTCCATCGGGGATACATGATTGGGGGAGAGGTTTGAGGATGTTGACCATGATGATGATGATGATGTCTGGTTTGCTGGGCGCTCAACTGCACGGTCATCAGCGCCCGTACAAAGACCCAATTTTGACACCGTCCAATGTAGCCACTGTCACTAATGATGATGATGATGCTGGCCATGAGGTACCACCACATCACGCAAGCAGTTCATATAGCCACATGCCATGCGTGGATGAGCTTTGCCCTGTTGAAAAATGACACCACAATACTGTCGCATGAGAGGTAACACATGAGGATGCAGGATGCTCTGAGATGCTATGGTGTCGTCAGAGTTGCCTCAGTCACTACCAGCTGCCACCAGAAGTTATACTGGATGGCACCCACACCATGACGCCAACAATAACATCCCTGTGCCTTTCCTCGGATCACCGTCAAATTTGCCGACAATGGTCATCCGGGATAATGCAGAACAGTGATTCGTTGCTGAACACAGTGTAACGTAGCAGATTATTACGAGTTGTCATCTTGCATTGAAAGCGTGGCTTGTCGGGGAGTCGTGAGGAGAGCAGATTCTGGTTCTCACGCTGGTACAACTGACGCTGGCTACTGGGCCGAGCGAAACGTGTACTTTCTTAAAGCCGTCGGCACACGGACCGTGCTGTCGAACGTTAACGTTGAGCCTGCCAAGTTCAACGTGCTGCTGAACGCTCAGGAACGATGCGACTTGTGCATACGGTACGTGGGCCCCAACGTGCTATACGCGATCGCAAGGCACTCCAGTGGCAGCTGAGGAATGTTTCTAGTTCGTAAATCATACTGTTTACTCAACGGGCGCGCGTTAAATTCCCACGTTAGCTCTATTAAAACGCAAATTCCTCCATCGTCCACGAAAAGAAAGTATCATGTCCAATCAATAAGGACACAGGCTTATAAAAGTTCCATTACAAATAGTGCGGTACAAATTTGGAATACTTCCGCATAAAATAAACATTATTTCATCATTCCCACATTTTAGTAAAACCGCAAGGTCAGTCTTACTTGATCACCGTTCCTACCCAGTAGCAGAATCTTTGCAACATATGAATTACGAAGCGTTAAAGAAAAAGGAGCAAAATATCTTTATACAAGTAACGCAAGCTGTCCTGTAGATTAAGCCAATCGAACAGTCACCCCCGAAAAAAAGGTGAACTTATATTTACATAACATCAGATATTATAGTATATACTTATATTAAACTAATAAGAAAGTATCAGAACCTAATAAAAACGCGAATGTTATGAAAAAAAATTTAGAATTGGCAAGACGCGAACTACCGCCCCACCCCATATCTCATTAACGGATACTGACGCTAGTTATTACGATACACCAACAATATTCCTCTGCCATCTAATCATAGCATGTTACGCGATGCTGAAAACCTTAATCGTACATATGCTACTTAATTGAAATTTAATCATAACAAATTGTACCAAGAACAATGCGTTTTCGGTGGATCTTCAGTGTGTCGCTGCCTTCAAATAGCCTACTCTCATAATAAGCAAGTTACAATAATTCTTTTGCCACGAATATGATGTTTTTCATTATTTTATTGGAACGAATCACACAGTTAACAACGGGTTTTCCAGTGATTCTCAATTTGCTGGTGCTCAGAAACGGCATATATACATATAGGCTTGAGATGAATGCCAATATGGCGCCTCACAACTCTGTACTGAAGGGAGACGGCGTGCGTGTGACGTAGGTGGTGTTGTGCCATATCATTGGTCAACGCAGAGGTGCACTCTCAGAATATCTGACATGCCAGATATTGCTCTGCACGTTCGGAAAGACTCGCGAACGTGCTATTCCACGATATGACGCCAGAAACTCGGCACGCTCAACGTTCGGATGCACGGTCCGTGTGCCGACGGCTTAACTCTGCGTACAATACGTTACACACATTCTCTATGAATATGAAGAAGTACTATTAAATATTAATCGATTATTTTCCATATTTAGTATACCAAATGCTACGAATCACACAACCATACTGTTATAAATTTCAAATCAATAACTTCAATACTTTCGGAGATAATAATTTTTAACTAAAACATATAATAACCGTGCTGGAATTGTGAAACTGAGTTAGGGGCTTAATATATAATATAAACTGAAACTACAACCAAGAGGATAGGTCCATATAATCTAACTTTCTGGACTTTTCTTTAGTTTCATTACCATAGATTTCTGACGTAAGTAAAAGTACTATGGAAAATTATTATTTCATTGTGTTTTGGTTGTTTAAGTGTTCTGGAGAGACTGAGAGAGTGTATGGCAGTCATACATAAAATGAGAATATGATATTTTATTTAAAACTATGTGAATGTATTCGTGAGAAAGTTGTCGTGTAATAGGGGACTTTGTAACGTATATCCGAGTGAGCTTGATTTTGTAAAAGGTAACCAGAAGAGGAGTAGAGTATTAAATTTATTAGTAATTTATTTTGTGGAAAGGAATTGTATTTTGTTTTGATTTAATTTTATTTAGTTTCGGAACTACGAGATTTCTAGTCTAAATTACTTGTGATAACCTGATTGGTTGACCGCGAGTGTAGAAGCGCTCGAGATGAACTGATTGGCTTCTTGACATACTATCCAATTGGAATCCAAAATTTCCCGTGCGTTTGAGTAGGGCTTTGTGCCTCAGATCTACGAGTCGAGAGAGTCGCTCGGTAACCGTCTTCTGGTAAACTCCTATGTTACACCGCGCTGATAAAATCTGTACCAAAATGAAGAAATTCGCGCCGGCCGGAGTGGCCGAGCGGATCTAGGCGCTACAGTCTGGAACAGCGCGACCGCTTCGGTCGCAGGTTCGAATCCTGCCTCGGGTATGGATGTGTGTGATGTCCTTAGGTTAGTTAGGTTTAAGTAGTTCTAAGTTCTAGGGGACTGATGACCTCAGAAGTTAAGTCCCATAGTGCTCAGAGCCGTTTGAACCATTTGAAGAAATTCGCGCATTTTATCGTTTCTCAAGTCGTTGACAAAAAGCGACCACAGTATACTGTATTTTTTGAAAGCTAGAGCTTTCTAAGTGATTTACTGTAGGAGATATTAGCGTGTGAACATTTCATGTCGACCATAAACTTCACGTTGCGTGTTTCGTGCGGATAAACAGACATTATGGCGAGCAGTTCTTTACAAGAAACCTGCTGAACGTGGTAACTCGCAAGTAGTCGTGGGTCAGCGACTGTTTAGGACGTTCAAAGTATCGGGTCGGACTGGCTGCTTTCGAGTGTGAACTTGTAACAGAGACAGTCAGTAACAGTGCGTAATTGATGTTGGAATATTAAATAGGGACTTGATAGGCGTTTTCGGTGCTTTAAAGACAATACACCAACTTAAAGGAAATTTTAGACATTTTTTAAATGAGTCATGCAAGAATCCAGACGCTCGATAGTTTAACTAACTTTCAGCTACTGCCCATGGACTGGAGTTATGTGGCCTTTGTGTGGTAGGTATTTACTCGAATTTTCGTCAACGCTGCTTTTGTCGGCTAAACCAGTATCTGCCATCATAGAGTGAAGGGGCAGACAACCTGAAGCCTATCCAGGTAGGTGGACTGATTGTTTAAAGGATACTGAGAGATCAACTCGCCCCGCCGCAACAGTGCCATTCATAATCAGTCCATCCTTCTTAGTCACGACGCTATTCGAAACACAGACGTTAGTGTTCCGGTATTAATGGCAGCCTGCGCATGGGAAAGTTAGCTGCTGCTAAATTTCTTGCCAACGCTGCGGGGTAACACTGAATGTTGCAGAGAGTGCATTACTTGTTCGCCGATGGCAGGCGGAGATGTCAAGGGCTTACGGTGTGTTTGGTGCTCAAGGCGGCGATCCTCCCTTGCGGTTATGAGGCGCTGTGGACCGAAACCTTGATGAGGGGTATGCCTGCCCTCACCTTACCACTAAGTCCAACATCGTGTCACTGTCACACCCGAATGCCTCAGACACCTAGGTGTTGCACGATTCGACCAGTTGTGACCGCTCAATGTCATTCAATACGATCACGACGACACCCTTCGATCGGCGTTAGCACTCGTGGTGTCACTCGCCTTCATACATGGCAGTGGACGTTTGAAAATTCGTGACGCTAGCTCAATGGTCGTCAATTGATATAAATGTTATTCCCGGCTGACTCTTAATTCAATTACTGCCACGGGGGTGAGGAGAAAGAACACATCCTGGTGGTACCAGCATTAAGCGTATTTAGATGTTCGATTAATCTGAATGGTTTGCAATGTTCCAGCGATTCTATTCGAACTCTATGCTGATGTACCGACAAGGACCATTTTCGCAGATAAACATGCAAGTACGTAATGAATGTTCAGTTTCTCAATATAGTTCGTCGCACTCACACATCATACGTCCGCTGTAAGAACAATTTCATGCATTTACATTTTTGATGTCCTACAATATTGGTTGGCTAAATATTATGACGTTACGTTGTACACAACTTCCACAGGTATTGTTTATCATGTCGTCAAGACTACGTAATGGAGCCAGAATCGTGGATAAAATTGAAATGTAGTTTGCTTATTATCACTTTACTTCTCACTAACTAAATATGAAATATGAATCGGGGTTGGGGGTGATGATCCTATCCTTGTTTCCAGTATTAAAATGGTCGATATCGTGTTCTGAATAACGTGTGTCATATAATGTCCAAATATCGACACGGCCCAGGCTATCAATTCGGCATTTAAATGTCTATTCTTCGCTCTCGAAATGTTCGATGTGATTGTCTTTCACACGCAGGGTTCAATTTAACGGTGTATGCACTGTTTTCAGTATTTTAGGTCCCCGTTAATTAATATCTGGTAGTTAATAAGCGAACTATTTCTATGCTGGCGCGTTGTTTGTATCAGTTACCCCCCCCCAACCGTCCAAGGATAAGATTCTTTTAATGTTCCACGCACACACGTTTCACAATTTCATAAAATGGAGAATTACGTAAACTATAGCTTTCCGTTGCATACAACTTTCGTGGGTTCCACAACCATAATATTTTCCCAAGAGTATTTTTACCAGCTAACACAAAGTTTTAATTATGTTGTCGGAATCATTTTCACTTCACCCGACAATAAACGTCTCTGATCACTTCGTCACACGTAATGTATTTTAAACGTGCTTGAAGAGTCTTTAAATAATCTCCTTAAGGAATTTCACAGTCGGTACTACTTTTTCATCGACTAGCCCGATCGCAATAACTGAAGGTAGAGAGCTCAATAATGTGTTACATGTTCTTTTATATGTATTAAAAAACAAACGCGCCCCTATATCTTTCTGTCCCGCTTGGTCTTTGCTACTTTGATTTTTATTACTTTTCATTATATTGCTTCTTAGTAATACTGTGCAGTTATTAAAGTTTCGTATTACTTTCCCCTTTTTAATTCTTCCCCGATTTTAATTAATATGATGCTAATTGACACGCCTGCCCGCAAAGTACCGTTATACAGTCGACCAAATGGAGACCCACGACGAGGCGTATCAAATTCTCTCCGGTACTGACAACTCTGTCCCACACAACTATGCGGCTTATTCGTGTCCCTCAAGGTAATCACTCAACATCACTCGCTGTTCACGTTCCTTACACTAAAACAATGAGACAGCTACGTCCTTACGACGTTATTTAATGTATAGCCACCACTATTTATTGGGTAGCTACCAGTTTCGGCACTTCATTGCGCCATCTTCAGGCCATAGTTGATGCTGAAGGGGTTAAACCATCCATACATACGATGTATCAGTGGCCAAAATAACTGGTTTATGCAGACTACCTGTAACTGTTATGTCGTCTCTCCAACCAACACCTGTCAACAGCATCAACTAAGGCCTGAAGATGGTGCGCTGAACCGCCGAAACTGGTGGCTACACGATAATTGACATCATAAGGCTGTAGGTCTTTCATTTTCTTACAGTAGCGAACGGCCGTAGTCCCCCAGACTTCCAGCCACAACGATGAACACGCAAAAACTTTCCGTATACAGCGTGTTTCAGGAGGAATGGTCAGCATTCACGGATATGACAGGAACGATCATTCGAATCGGAAACATTTCGTAAACATGGACTCTAAAATGTATACCTTAAAGCTATGAGCACTTCTTCAGTAGTCCTTTCACAGTAGCGAAAGTGAAACATAGCTCTTAGGGTATGCACTTTAGTGCCTATGTCAAGCGGACAGACCCTTTTTTCCATTCTACCTCCTCTCTAAATATGCAAATCAAAGAGCTTGCATCAAAGGAGATTTATTTCACAGTATCGAAGATGAAGAAGTGCTCGTAGCTCATAAAGCCCTACAGTCCATGTTCACTAGACAATTTTGCTTCGAATGAAGGTTCCAGTCATATCAAAATTGGTTCAAATGGCTCTAAGCAATGGGACTTAACATCTGAGGCCATCAGTACCCTAGACTTAGAAGTACTTAAACCTAACTAACCTAAGGACATCACACACATCCATGCCCGAGGCAGTATTCGAATCTCGACCGTAGTTGCAGCGCGGCTCCGGACTGAAGCGCCTAGAACCGCTCGGCCACAGCGGCCGGCCCAGTCATATCGTTGAATATTAACCATTCCTACTGAAACGTCCTGTATACCCTAACAGGCCTGGTAACAACACTAATACACCCTGGAGGCCATTCTAAGCGTGCATGTAACAGGGAATTGCGACTCCAAACATTTACATATTCACTGATGGTTTGTGTATTTACGAAGTTAGATTGACATCCGACCATGTCTCTTGTGTGCTTCACTTTTTTCGTCAACCTGTGTACTAAATGTGTGGAAATTAATATCTGGCATAAGACCATGCTAGGTGTCGTTGGATATCTCCTGACATTAGCAACCACAATACCTCGCTAACATGATCATCGATAATTTACACACAGCCATTTAGCTGTGAGGTACGAAGGACTGTTGATGAATTTAATCACTTAATTTATCACTCTATCTCTCTCTCTCTATCTCTATCTCTCTCTATATATATCTCTATATATCTCTCTCTCTCTCTCATACACACACACACACACATACATATACACACCGGTATGGCACAGGATAAAACAGACAGCCACGTTTAACGTGAACATTTTATTACATGATGCCTAGTAAATCATCCTGACCAACTTACGGATGTAATGTGCAGAATAGCGTATTTTTTGAGCATACCAAGTGCAACTGTGCCATGAAACCCTACTATCCCCGTTTTGATGTATTACCTCTTCATTGGTTACTCGATCCTCGATCTACTTATCTAATATTCAGCATTCTCTGTATCACCACATCTCAAGAGCCTGTATTCCTCTTTCTTTTCCGTACAGGACTCTGAATTGTCCCCGTTTCACTTCCAGTCAAGGCTACATCCCAAATAAACACGTATAGCGAAGACTTAATAACAATTAAAATTATGAAGTTTGATGATTACTGGCTCCACAGCCTTCGTGATATTTTTAAATGAATCATTCGGCTTTAGGCTGTTAAAACATTATTTATTGCGATTGCAATTTTGATATTTGGTCATTTTCATACTTTGTGGGATGTAAGATTATAATATAAAACTGTGACACGCTGTGTTTTAAACTTAAGCGTTTATATCATTATTTCATCAGCTAAACTAACGTGTATGGTACATGGAACAGCAGATAAATTCATACCATCACATGCAGCTGCTGTTACACGGTTAGTCACAGCGTTATATTACTGAGTGAATTAAGCAACACCCCACAATGTCTCAGAATGACCACATGTCGAAATTGTAATTGCAGTAAATAATGTTTTAAAAGCCTAAAGCGGAATGATTTCTTTTAAAAACTTAAAATTACTTTATATTTTAAAATTATTTGTTTTTCAAAAGACCTTCATGCTATTGCCAATCAGCATTTCATATCTTCTCTACATCGCCCCCCCGTCAAATGTTCGAATAGCAAAAATTCGCCTGTTGGTTTTAGTGTCTCATTTCCTAATCTAATTTCTTCCACATTGATTGATGTAATTTGACTACATTCCATTACCCTGTTTTCTACTTTCTTATGTTCATGTTATAATGTCTTTTCAAGGCCGTTTCTATTCCGCTCAACTGATTTTCCAAGTCCTTTGCCGTCTCTGACAAAATTACAATGTCACTGGCAAGCCTCGTAGTATTTATTTCTCCTCACTAAACTTGAATTCCACTAACAATATTTTTTCTTTTGTTTTTCCTTTACTGGCTGCTCAAAGTACAGACTAAATAACATGTTGGATAGGCTACTACCCTGTCCTGTTCCATTCACAACCACTGCCCTGTTTCACCAAGAATATTTAGGGGCAGTGTTCTCTGAGGCAAAAGAGATTTTTAAACTTGCCCATGTCGCACAGAATTCATTGAGGCCTGCGAATGTAACGAAATTTGTAAAATAATACGAGGTGCTATCCAAAATTGGGACTGGTGCTGCCATCTGCTGAAAACCTTACCTTTGGACTAGTGGTCAGCATCACCCTCGAAGCAGTTTCCACCCACACATACACACCGGTCCCAGAGCTTCTGCCAGTGGTAAACGTTTTCTGGAAGTCCTGTTCTTTGAGAGTGTTTCTCACCACCAGCGATGCTTCTTGAATCCTCTCTACAGTGTCGATGGCCTTTCAACCTGAGTTTCAGTTTTGGGAATAGCACGAAGTCGCAAGGTGCCACATCTGGTGAGTGTGGTGGGTGGTGCGGTACAACCGCCATGTTGTTTTTTGCCGAAAAGGTCCTGGTGAACAAGGACGTGTGACAGGGCGCGTTGTCCTGATGCAGCAGCCACTTCCCTTGGCGCCAAAGTTCGGGTCGTCGTCGCCGCACGTTTTCACGGAGACTTCGCGAAACGTCACAGTAGTATGCGGAATTCACCGTTTGGTTGGGTGGGTCGAATTCATTCTGCACAATTCCCTTGGTATCAAAGAAACCGATCATCATGCTCTTCACTTTGCTCTTCACCTGTCTCGCTTTTTTGGGCCTGGGCTCTTCCACTGGGACGACTGTTACTTTGTGTCTGGGTCATAACCATAAATCCAGCTCCCGTCACCGGTGATAACCCGTGACTAGAAAGTTGGATCATCAGATGCAGTCTGACGAACGTCCGTGCACACTTCAACACGCTGTGCCTTCTGATCGGCAGTCAAGATCCTTGGCACAAATTTTGCGGCGACACGATGCATGCCCAATACATCAATCAACATTCGTTGACATGTCCTATAACCAGTACCCACTTCAAGATCTTGAATGGTTCGACGTCGATCCTCACGAACCAATTGTTTGGCGACAATGTCTGGTATTGTGCGGCTAATGGGCCTTCCAGTGTGAACATCAACTTCGACGTCTGTACGGCCGGCCCTGAACTGAGCATGCCACTCAAACACATGCGTGCAGATCATGCTCTGTTCTCCAAACACTTGTTGAATCATTGCAAGGGTCTCTGTAGCACTTTTCCCGAGATTCGCACAGAATTTGATACACATGCGCTGTTCTGTTAGCGGATCCATCGTAAAATCGCCACACACCAAACACGGAGTGGGCCTATTACAGAAATCACTGTGGACACGCATAACTCCCTCAGATAAATGCCACTCCACACACTGACTCATCAGATATGCAGCTCTCACCACCTAGCGGTGCAAAGATCTACTACACCTACTTTCCAGAAGGCGGCACTAGTCCCAAAAATTTTGGATTCCACCTCGTACGTTCTCAGATTAAGTCACGTTTGACTTACAATATTTATTGGCACATTTAGTTTTGGTAGCATGTTACCCAACTGTTATCTGTACATAAGTTGTTAGTTACAGATTCAATTGAAGTGCAATAAGATATTTTTGTTGGGTGTCCTAATGAGTATTTGTTCCTAAGCGCTGTTACCCTCCTCCAAAAAAATTAAATCTATGTTTTCATGGACAAGTATGTGTGCTGTGCGTTTAAATAGTCCCAAAGATATCTTTAGTCACATGTTGTGACACTATATCCCTCTCCTAACAAAAACAACGCCATCTGTTTATACCTTGTGAAACAGACTTTTACATGCCAAAGAACCTTGAACTGCTTTAACTGTTAAGAATACATAATTTTTTCTACACTTATATCATGGCTCAGATTTTATCCGTTTTTGTCAACTTATTGACTTTTACTCAGATTATATTACAGATTTTTTTGTATGGGACAAATACTCAGTAATTCCTTTGGTATTATTATTAGATAAATAATACCGAAGCCTCTTCGCTATTAATGGAACAAGCACTCAACATTAGCGATATTTTTGAACAAATTTACATTGTTGTTGTTGTGGTCTTCAATCCTGAGACTGGTTTGATGCAGCTCTCCATGCTACTCTATCCTGTGCAAACTTCTTCATCTCCCAGTACCCACTGCAGCCTACATCCTTCTGAATCTGCTTAGTGTATTCATCTCTTGGTCTCCCTCTACGATTTTTACCCTCCACGCTGCCCTCCAATACTACATTGGTGATCCCTCGATGTCTCAGAACATGTCCTACCAACCGATCCCTTCTTCTAGTCAAGTTGTGCCACAAACTCCTCTTCTCCCCAATTCTATTTAATACCTCCTCATTAGATATGTGATCTACCCATCTAATCTTCAGCATTCTTCGGTAGCACCACATTTCAAAAGCTTCTATTCTCTTCTTGTCTAAACTATTTATCGTCCATGTTTCGCTTCCATACATGGCTACACTCCATACAAATACTTTCAGAAACGACTTCCTGACACTTAAATCTATACTCGATGTTAACAAATTTTTCTTCTTCAGAAACGCTTTCCTTGCCATTGCCAGTCTACATTTTATATCTTCTCTACTTCGACCATCATCAGTTATTTTGCTCCCCGAATAGCAAAACTCCTTTACTACTTTAAGTGTCTCATTTCCTAATCTAATTCCCTCAGCATCACCCAACTTAATTCGACTACATTCCATTATCCTCGTTTTGCTTTTGTTGATGTTCATCTTATATCCTCCTTTCAAGACACTGTCCATTCCGTTTAACTGCTCTTCCAAGTCGTTTGCTGTCTGTGACAGAATTACAATGCCATCAGTGAACCTCAAGGTTTTTATTTCTTCTCCATGGATTTTAATACCTACTCCAAATTTTTCTTTTTTTTTTCACTGCATGCTCAGTATAGAGATTGAATAACATCAGGGAGAGGCTACAACCCTGTCTCACTCCCTTCCCAACCACTTCTTCCCTTTCATATCCCTCGACTCTTATAACTGCCATCTGCTTTCTGTACAAATTGTAAATAGCCTTTCGCTCCCTGTATTTTACCCCTGCCACATTCAGAATTTGAAAGAATTTACATTGTTAAAGCTAGTTATTGACGACTTCTTCCATAAAAGATCTTAAATAATACCTAAATTACACTGAAGAAGTTAGTAAGCACCTAATAATCACTTCATATAGCCTGTGCCGTGATGTGTATATGCCTGTACAAAAAAATCTGTATTCTTAGTTAATGTATTATCTTAGTAATCGAAAAATCATAGGAGTGTTAACAACTGTACGAGAATGAGTGAACTCATGGTGCTGTTTTTGTTTTCGCGCCACGTAAGGATGTAATTTCCACAACATGTAAGTAAAGTTATTTTTGGAAGTATTTTGGAGGTATCCAAATATGTACCAATATAATGGTGCACACTAATGTCAAGTTTAACCTTTTTGGACAGGGGAAACAACATTTAGACACACAGTCTCACTGGCACACCCAGCAAAAAATCTTTTCACTCTTAACATAAAACTTTAATTAATCATTGATGTAAAGGATTTAGCAAGGTACCTAGTGACTGACGCACGCTGCCAAGTGCACAGTGCTATAGATGTTGAAAAATGAACGTGGCTGAAACTGAGAACGTGTTATTTTCTAAAAGTAATTCTTTTTGTTCATAAGTGATTGCCTAAGAGGAAAATTAATTTTCAACAAGATAACGCGTTTACCTACCTTGGAGCTTTATTGTGGGAGAAACTGACGATCTAAAAAATATCAGTTACTGGAAGATTCGAAACTTTGGTACCCGCATACTTCCACCTGTTACCACACCTAAATAAACTTGTGGCTTAATAACGTTTTGGGTCCAGTGAAGCTTGTGGTAGCTGTAGATGAGCGTTTCGCTTAACTGCATATGATTACAGTCGGTGGCCTCGCTGCCAACAGGCGGTACACGCGGAGCCGGCAACTGTGCTCTGCGACGGCAGGTAAACACTACGTTGACTGTGTCGGGCCTTCTGCGCTGAAGGTCGAGCAGAGGCGACACACTCAAGTAAACACAAGTGGAGCCAGCCTTTGTTGGCGGAAATAGTCCAAGGGCATCCGACATCAATAAGGCTGGCTGCTCAGAGGGAAGTGGGGAGAGGTGACAGATGGCGCAGAGTCTCGGGAGATCTGTAGCAACGGTCACAGAATAGCCCTGACACCTAGCGCCAAGGTAAACGATGCAAGTCTCAGCGTTGAAAATAAAAGGAGCAAACAGCTACTTTTTTCTGTTTTATTATTCATTCACGAAGTGTGTCGAGATCACATCCTCATATTTAAATGTATTAAAATACCTTTAAACTGAGGTGACAAAATTTGTGGATACCTCCTAACTTCATGTCGGACCATTTTTTTTGTCCGGCGTACTGCACAACTCGATGTGGCGTGGACTCATCAAGTCGTTAGCACCCTGCAGAAATATTGAGCCATGCTGCGTCTATAGGCGTCCGTAATTGCGAAAGTGTTGGCGGTGAAGGATTTTGTGTGGGCGAACTGTATGGCTAAAATATTCGCTCGGATTGACCAGAATGTTCTACAAACCAATCGTGAACAACTGTGCCCTGATGACATGGCGTATTATTATCAATAAACATTCCATCGCTGTTTGGGAACACGGCATCCATGAATGGCTGCAGATTGTCTCAAAGTAGACGAACATAACCATTTCTAGCCAGTTATCGGTTCGGTTGGATCAGAGGACCCAGTCTGTTCCATGTAAACACAGTGCATACCATTGTGGAGCACCTCCAGGTTGGACAGTGCCTTGTTGACAAATTCGGTCCATTGCTTTGTGGGGTCTCTGCCACACTCGAACCCTACCATCAGCTCTTACCAACTGAAATCACCTGACCAGACCACAGTCTTCCAGTCGACAAGGGCTCAACGATATGATCATCAGCCCAGAAGAGGCGCTGCAGTCGATGATGTGTTGTTAGCAAAGGCACTGGGGTCTGTTGTCTGCTGCCATAGCCCATTAACGCCAAATTTCAGCGCACTGTCCTAACGGATATGTTCGTCGTACATCCCACATTGATATCTGCGGTTATTTCACGCGGTGTTACTTTTCTGTTAACATTGACAACGCTACGCAAAACACCGCTGCTCTCGGTCGTTAAGTGAAGGCCGTCGACCACTGCGTTGTCCATGGCGGGAGGTGATGCCTGAAATTTGGTATTCTCGGCGCACTCTTGATACCGTGGATCTCGAAATATTGAATTCTCCAACGATTTCCGAAATGGAGTGTCCCATGCTTCTAATTGCGATTGCCATTTCGCCTTGAAAGTCTGTTAATTCCCGTTGTACACTCATAATCATGTCGAAAATCTTTTCACATGAAATCACCAGAGTGCAAATGACAGCTCTGCAAGCCACTGTCCTTTTGTACCTGATGTACACGATACTACTGCCATTTATATGTACATATCGCTGTCCTATGACTTTTTCCTCCTCACAGTATGTTCTGCTTAAAATATCTCTCGCTTTATCGTTTCTTACAGCCCATCCTACCCTCCATTCACCCCAACGATTCCTCCAAAACCATTTCAGGAACTTCACTTCCTGATGTAACCAGTCTTACTTTACCATCTGCCCTTCAAAACTCTAGGCATAATTTTACAAGGAAAATCATCCGAACATTCCGCTTCAGATACCATTATCCGACAATCGAGGAGCGTCCTGTCCACCGAATTAAATCCCTAAAAACCTGGAGCCCCCACCTACCAACGATCCAAAAGAAAGCCCACAAGAGACACAAGGTACCAAGGGGCCAAACATGAGGATTAAACCCCACGGCCATCATCCATACATACAATCCATTACATCCTTACTTATGCCAGAGTAACAAGGACTTCCGCTCCTCCCAATACTAATCGGTCTCTGAAAATTTTGGAATGACATGTACTCGACCTAGCTTCCCATATCCAGCTACGTTCGCCCAGGTGTATCCTCCACCATCTCATAAGCTTCCCACAGCATCTCGCACACCCTGTCATTCCAAATGAAAGTTCAGTTCACATATCCGTGGTAACATGGATAGCTTTTAATTGAAGTAATTCTCGGAAGAAGGTGCTACCCCTCAGTTGAGTAGGAATTAACCAGATAACTTTGTTGTTGTTGTGGTCTTCACTCCGAAGCTCTCGATGCTACACTGTTCTGTGCAAGCCTCTTCACCTCTGAATGATTACTGCATCCTACATCCTTCTGAATCGGTTTACTGTATTCATCTCTTGGTTTGCATCTACAAATTTTAGCCTACACAATCTCTTCTCCTTCCTCTCTCTCTGTCTATCTTCTCCTGTAACGAAACCCACACAGCAGAGGTTGGAAAACTGTTTGATGTCCATATCTCTGGTCCTGTGGGAGCTAGGCAATACTGATATCCACAGTACCATATCTCAATGGCCCAGCAGTATGCAAACCACTTGTTTCCTCACACACTCCCCGTCTTCTACGTCACACCCTCTTTCCCTTCCACCCCTTTTCTCACACTCATACTTACTTTTTCACCTGCCAACCACCCCTATCCATCTTTATGCCTCCTACACCTTCCCCTACACCTTCTCTCTCTCTCTGCTGTTCTCCTCCATCCCCTCTCTGACCATCTGTTCCTCTCCTCTCTCTCCGTCCATCTACGCCTCCTCCCCCCTGTGTCTCTGTCCATCCCCTCCTACCCTCGCTCTCTCTGTAATCCCTGTCTGGAAAGCAGGTCGATAAGGTGAGCCAGCACTACTCCCACACAACACATCTGTTGTGAATGGCACCTACAAATGAGGGGCTGAAAAACAGTTTTTCGTCCTATTGCTACTCCTGTTGGAGCTATAAGCCTCTAACTCCCACAGTGCTGATACTTATGAAGTTTGCTGTTTGTATGTCCAATTTGGTTGAAATCAGTTAAGGGGTTTTGGCAGATATGCTGGGCACACACACACACACACACACACACACACACACACACACACACACTGCTTTACATCTCTACACATGCCATCTGGATCTCCCCCCCCCCCCCCCCCCCTGCACCATCAGTTTATCAGAACTATGCTGAAGGGAATTAGTGTTACAAAATATCCTAGATTCTTGCTACCTACCTGGTCTTAATTTAGTTAATTTCTTTGCTCTCTGTATTTCCTTTTCAGTAACTATTCCTTTTTTGCTCCCTTTTAGTTTTCTATATCTTTTATTATCTGATCTGTCTATTTCCCGCCCCCCTCCCCAAATCACATGTCTACCAAAAATAGAGCGCTTAGCTTTCTGCTCTTATTAACTCTTGTGCAATGTTTTCTCAGTGATCTCTGTCTTGCTCAGTATTGTATCTTCCTCCTTTACGCACTTAGGTTTTCAAATCTTATCCGCTGCAGTGCCCAACAATCAGTCTTCCCTTCTCAACCTGTCCGATACGTCTCCCCTGACGTGGGGTTCTGGGAGTCTTTTCCATAACTTTCCCCATTTCCTAAATCTTGCTAGTCCTTTTCCTTCATTCCTCTACCTTCCCCTTCAGTCCTTCTGCCAAAAGATTGCACATTTCCTTAAATTTTAAGTTTTGTCTCTTGCCACTGTTTGGTGAGAAGATTTTTTTGCTATGTTTTCAAAACCTGATTATTTCCTTTGCATCAAACGTTTATTGGTGATAGATTAGGTCATGGCGAACAATTATTGTTAGAGACAAAATGGTCGCCAGCAGCTGTGGCCGAGCGGTTCTAGGCGCTTCAGTCCGGAACCGCGCTGCTGCTACGGTCGCAGGTTCCAGTCCTACCTCGGGCATGGATGTGTGTGATGTCCATAGGTTAGTTAGGTTTAAGTAGTTCTAAGTCTAGGTGACTTAGGACCTCAGAGTTAAGTCCCATAGTGCTTAGAGCCACAAAATGGTCGCTGACACTTTCCTGTGACTCTAGGCATCCTTTAGTTTTCGCGGATATGGAACAACGAAATTTCCAGACTAGCAAGGTGTGTGGCGACGGGGGTGTATCAAATGGTTGCCTACTTGCAGGCGCCTAGCACTACTTCCAGGGTTTGACCTGTAAAGGCACATTTTTAAAATTCTCGATAAATGGGCGCAGGTGTCGTCTCATACCACACGAGTGTAGCCCCAAATGTTTGCGTGGTAGAGTAATTTTGTTGAACGCGCATGGAGACAGTGTTTGCGCAGCAATCGCAGACATAGTGTAACTGAGGTGGAATAAGGGGAACCAGCTCGCATTCGCCGAGGCAGATGGAAAACCGCCTTAAAAATCATCGACAGGATGGTTGACACACCGGACCTCGACAGTAATCTGCCGGATGGATTCGTGCCGGGAACTGGCATGCCTTCCCGCTCGGGAAGCAGCGCGTTAGACTGGGCGGCTAGCCGGGCGGGCTGCTTTGGTTTGCTCTTACAAGCATAAAGTTTTATCTACGACTGTCGCTGTAGTTACTAGTAGTGATGCATGCACATTCTCTCCACAGTGTAAAGTGAATAAGAATTAAGAATATCCCGGATGCACTCCCGAAACGTGATGGAACATCTACAAAGACTTCAAGGGATCAACATCAGTACAGAAAGAGACCAAAAAGTTCTGCAGCAGCCATGGAATATGTCTAATGTATTGTAAATATAAACACATTAGGTAACTATAGCATACTGAAGTCTCGTCAGGGAAGTCCTGCAGACTGTCAGACTTGTTGAATAGGGGGCCACATTATTTAGTGAGATACGATAATAGACGACACTATCCGATGAAAGATCATAAACCGAAATGATGTGGGCAATACAAATAGAAATGCTGAAATATAATGTAATCCGTAACTGCACTTGGGCTTTATTTTAATAGTACTGTGGCTAGTTGCTGTATGGTTAAATACACATGTACAGCGTTGCTGCGTAAGTTCGTAGCGTTTTTCCATAAGATTAAAAACCACGACAGATACACATAGCAGAGTCTTTAGTAATCAATAATACACTACAGGCCATTAAAATTGCTACACCACAAAGATGGCGTGCTACAGACGCGAAATTTAACCGACAGGAAGAAGATGCTGTGATATGCAAATAATTAGCTTTTCAGAGCATTCATACAGGGTTGGCGCCAGTGACGACACCTACAACGTGCTGACATGAGGAAAGTTTCCAACCGATTTCTCATACACAAACGGCAGTTGACCGGCGTTGCCTGATGAAACGTTGTTGTGATGCCCCGTGTAAGGAGGAGAAATGCGTACTATCACGTTTCCGACTTTCATAAAGGTCGGATTGTAGCCTATCACGATTGCGGTTTATGGTATGGTGACATCGCTGCTCGCGTTCGTCGAGATCCAATGACTGTTAGCAGAATATGGAATCGGTGGGTTCAGGAGGGTAATACGGAACGCCTTGCTGGATCCCAACGGCCTCGTATCACTAGCAGTCGAGATGACAGGCATCTTATCCGCATGGCTGTAACGGATCGTGCAGCCACGTCTCGATCCCCGAGTCAACCGATGGGGACGTTTGCAAGACAACAACCATCTGCACGAACAGTTCGACGACGTTTACAGCAGCATGGACTATCAGCTTGGAGACCATGGCTGCCGTTACCCTTGACGCAGCATCACAGAGACGAACCTGTGTGTACGAATGGCAAAACGTCATTTTTCGGATGTATCCAGGTTCTGTTTACAGTATCATGATGGTCGCATCCGTGTTTGGCGACGTCGCGGTGAACGCACATTGGAAGCATGTATTCGTCATCGCCATCTGGCGTATCACCCGGCGTGATGGTATGGGGTGTCATTGGTTACACGTCTCGGTCACCGCTTGTTCGCATTGACGGCATTTTGAACAGTGTACGCTACATTTCAGATGTGTTACGACCCGTGGCTCTACCCTTCATTCGATCCCTGCGAAACCCTACGTTTCAGCAGGATAATGCACTACCGCACGTTGCACGGGCCTTTCTGGGTACAGAAAATGTTCGACTGCTGACCTGCCCAGCATATTATCCATATCTCTGACCAATTGAAAACGTCTGGTCAATGGTGCCCGAGCAACTGGCCCGTCACAATACGCCAGTCACTACTCTTGATGAACTTTGGTATGGTTTTGAAGCTGCATGGCGAGCTGTACCTGTACACGCCATCCAAACTCTGTTTGACTCAATGGCCAGGTGCATCAAGGCCGTTATTACGGTCAGAGGTGGTTGTTCTGGGTACTGATTTCTCAGGATCTCTGCACCCAAACTGCGTGAAAATGTAATCACATGTAAGTTCTAGTATAATATATTTGTCCAATGAATACCCGTTTATCATCTGCCTTTCTTCTTGGTGTAGCCAGTAGTGTATATACTCCTTCACTGTTTACAAGAGTCTGCTAACGCTGGGGTAACTTTTCGATTCAACGACTGTAGGAACTACGTGATTTGGAGCGAAGATCTCGCGTTTTCATCCGGAAGATTGTTCAGAAGCGGAAAATGTGGAAATCTGAGGGCGCAAAATCCCAACCCAAAGCGTTTTTTGTCAGTCTAGCAGAATGCAGGCGGGCGTTATTGTTGAGCAACATCACTTCACGCAGTCTTCCTGGTCGTTGTTTTTGGACTGCGTCTGCAAAACCTTTCAGTTGTTCACAATAAATGTCAGCAGTGATAGTTGCAACTCGGGGAATCAATACGTAGTACATCACACGATCGCTGTTCCACCAGACGCATAACATTATCTTTTGTGGGTGCGCGCCTATCTTTCTACGGGTAATTGTGCTTTATTTGGGTTCAACCATTCCTTTCTTTCCCTTAGGTTAGCATAAGGACACCATTTCTCTTCACCAGTAACATTACAGGACAGGAGTGGTCGATGTTGTTCACGAGCCAATTGATGACGAGCAAGCTGATTTTTTGTGATTTTGGCTTAGAGCAAGCTGTACCCGTACAACCGATTTTTGAACCTTCCCCGTTGTATGTAAATGTCGCACGATGGTGGAATGATCACAGTTAATACCATTCCGGCCGAAGTGGCCGTGCTGTTAAAGGCGCTGCAGTCTGGAACCGCAGGACCGCTACGGTCGCAGGTTCGAATCCTGCCTCGGGCATGGGTGTGTGTGATGTCCTTAGGTTAGTTAGGTTTAAGTAGTTCTAAGTTCTAGGGGACTTATGTCCTAAGATGTTGAGTCCCATAGTGCTCAGAGCCATTTGAAGTTAATACCATTTCCCAATTCTCTTGTACAATGACATGAAATCAGTGCGGATTGATGCGTTTAAGCGATCTTCATCAAACAGCGGCGGTCTTCCTCAACTTGGAGAGTCACTGATATCAAAAAAATTCTCCTTAAAACGAGAAAACCAGTTTCCTGCCGTGCTCTGTCCAATGGCATCATCCCCTTACAGGGAGAAAATGTTTCTGTCTGCCTCCGCTTCTGTCATCCCTTTACTGAACTCAGACAGGAGAATATGTCGGATATGTTCCGATTTTTCCTCTCGGCTCTCCATTTTCCTGCATTCACGTCTCCACTCACTATCTCCAATTGCAAAATGACAATCTGTAAACTCAAATAACAACAGTAAACTACAAATAAAAAATGGCAATCGATAAAAAACTCTTAGCAACCGGAATACCACCATGCAAAAACAAACACACCACGAATGTATGCACCAACCTAATAATGTAAATGCTATGTTGTGTATAGCACGTATAGAGCATCTCTTCATTCCTTAGTACTCCTGGGTCCCACTTATTTGTGCATTAATTCTTCCTACCTAGTCCCTTAAACTTCAACCTACTCTTCATCATTACTAAATTGTGGTCCGGCTCTATATGTGCTCCTGGGTACGCCTTACAATCCAATATCTGATTTCTGAATCTTTGCTGGACCATGATGTAATATAATTGGAATCTTTCCGTTTCTTTCGGCCTTTCCCGAGTATACCTCCTCCTCTTGGCGGTTTTTGAACAGAGCATTCGCTATTACTAGCTGAAATTTATTGCACAACTCAGTATTCCTCCTACTACCGAGCCCATATTCTCCCGTAGCCCTTTCTTCTACTCCTGCCCCGACAACTGCGTTCCAAGCCTCCATTACTGTTGGATGGTGAAATACTGTATTGTAAACTATGCGACGTGTGAGTAAAACTGCGGAGAGGTCAGTTAATGTTCAGCACGAAAACTCAAACGTGGAGTACACCGGATTTAAAATGGAAAAACACTACAGCAAATGGACCTAGGAGAAGAACTTTGAACAGCTTTCCTTTGTGATGGCGTTCTCTTAAGTAAACTGATCCATCCAAAGTGTCGTGAATTCCTACAAATATTCTTAGGGAAATCTCTTCGTGATTACAGAATGAGGATCGCAGGAGAGCTTCTGTACAGTTTGGAGAGTAGGAGACGAGGTACTGGCAGAAGTAAAGCTGTGAGGACGGGGCGTGAGTCGTGCTTGGGTAGCTCAGATGGTAGAGCACTTGCTCGCGAAAGGCAAAGGTCCCGAGTTCGAGTCTCGGGCCGGCACACAGTTTTAATCTGCCAAAACGTTTCTCTTCGTGTTTCATCCACACTAAGAAACGGCTACGTCAGTCGAAGCTACGAAAAAACGATGCAGCCAGTCAGACAATAGGTTGCAAATAAAAAAAGCGCTAGTATCATTCGATGAAGCCAAAGACTGTATGGATATATACGTATATTGCAATAGTCATAGAGGGAATTTTGTAAGAAGATTGTCCAGGCTACAAGTTTCTAATAAACTTTGAACATTTAGAAAAAATAAATTTTTTCACCATCAGTAAATTGTTCCGCTGATATACGGATGCTAAATGACCAGAAGTCGTTAAGCTTGGCAGTGTAATGTTTACTCTTCATACAGGATGCTGCGCCTTATGTGGTGAAAGCTCCCGAGCCACTAAAAGCATTATATAGTAAAATGGTGTATGTGGCTTGTTCAGCTCAAGGCTTATGAAGAGCTGCGAAAGAGATTCGTAATTAATTCAGCTATGTCGACAAATTTATTGGGTATGTCAAAAATATATTTTTGAAAATGTTGTAGAATTTAATTTATTGGCTCCAGATATTTCCTGACCACCCTTTTCTATTTTGACAAGCTGGGGCGTCCTTCACTTATACCTGCAACAATTGCTGTCAGAACTTCAAAAATGGTTCAAATGGCTCTAGGCACTATGGGACTTAACATCGGATGTCATCAGTCCCCTAGACTTAGAACTACTTAAACCTAACTAACCCAAAGACATCACACACATCCATACCCGCGGCAGGATTCGAACCTGTGACCGTAGCAGCCGCGTGGTTCCGGACTGAAGCGCCTAGAACCGCTCGGCTACCGCGCCGGCGTCAGAACTTCAACGTTGTGAAAAGCGTCATTGATCCATTCGATAGCAATGAAGCCGCTTCAGTGGAAGTAGCCTAAGAATTACAGTCTGATTTTGAAATCTCAGCAACTTTTCGTACATAAAGTCAAATTACGGATTTATTCCTGCTGCTGTAACTGCTTTCGAGCAAAAAGAAGTGCCATTAGCGAAGCGGACAGAGGAAGTGAAAAGAAATGTGAATAAATTAAAAGCTGTTTGTGGTAAAGTAAGAAAAGAAGTGTGAAAGAAAATGAGAAAGGTGTTAGAAAAAAGAAGGGTATCATACGGTGTTCCATTTCAATTTACCTTCTAGGTGAGAAGTTCTTTCTTAATCATTTATATTCAAATTATATTAACCATTTTAAATACGTTCCCCTAGTGACGGAAGAAGCAGAAAGACGTTTTGCGGAGTAAAATTCTTTGTTGGCTGACAGTAATAAATCTTTTTTATTTATAAAATTTGCACAAGGTGTTCCTTGTATATTGCAACTCAGAGCTCATAAGTTGAAGTAACAATGAGAATGTATAAATAAAACAAACCAAAGGTTAACTATTTTCTGGTAAAGTTAATAAAAAGCATATTACGATATCAACTTCCTTAGTTTCACTTACTTGTCATATACATTTTATTCTTAAATAAATATTTCATTATAATAAACTGACTTATTAATTAATTTTGCAACAGAAATGTTACTTCGTTTTAGTGCTAGGTCATATTTTTATGTTATTACTCATGATTTTGCAAATTTCTGGTCAGAACAGTATTTGCTGCGCATATTGTGGCGACTTTTAGGTAAAAAAAACCTGGCCGTAATTGAGTGATAGTGCTCTAAGGAAATGGTGTTGCTTGTTTCGGGAAGATTGGACGAACGGCCATGAAGATGAAAGAAGTGGCCGCCCATCTCTAGTGACGAATGAACTTGTTACAAAGGTTAATGAGGGCATCAGAGAAATTCGTCGGTTCACGATTACAAAATTATCAGGCAGTTTCGCTCAGATATCACGGATAGCGTTTTATGGGCTTGTGACTGATAAGTTCGGTTATCTCAAATTTTGTACACAATAGGTCCGGAAGCTACTAATGTCCACAAGACGAAGCGGTTCGAAGCCGCATTAACGGTTCTGAGAGAGTAGATGCAGGAGGAGACGTATTACTTACTTACACTACTGGCCATTAAAATTGTTACACCACGAAGATCACGTGCTACAGACGCGAAATTTAACCGACAGGAAGAAGACGCTGTCATATGCAAATGATTAGCTTTTCAGAGCAATTACACAAGGTTAGCGCCGGTGGCGACGCCTACAACGTGCTGACATGAAGAAAGTTTCGAACCGATTTCTCATACACAAACAGCAGTTGACCGGCGTTGCCTCGTGAAACGTTGTTGTGATGCCTCGTGTAAGGAGGAGAAATGCGTACCATCACGTTTCCGACTTTCATAAAGGTCGGATTGTAGCCTATCGCGATTGCGGTTTATGGTATCGCGACATTGCTGGTCGCGTTGGTTAAGATCCAATGACTGTTAGCAGAATATGGAATCGCTGGTTTCAGGAGGGTAATACGGAACGCAATGCTGCATCCCCAATTACTAGCAGTCGAGATGACATGCATCTTATCCGCATGGCTGTAACTGATTGTGCAGCCACGTCTCGATCCCTGAGTCAACAGATGGGGACGTTTGCAAGACAACAACCATCTGCACGAACAGTTCGACAACGTTTGCAGCAGCATGGACTAACAGCTCGGAGACCACGGCTGTGGTTATCCTTGGCGCTGCATCACAGGCAGGAGCGCCTGCGATGGTGTACTCAACGACGAACCTGGGTGCACGAATGTCAAAACGTCATTTTTTCGGATGAATCCAGGTTCTGTTTACAGAATCATATGGTCGCATCCGTGTTTGGTGACATCGCGGTGAACGCACATTGGAAGCGTATATTCGTCATCGCCATACTGGTGTATCACCCGGCGTAATGGTATGGGGTGCCATTGGTTACACGTCTCGGTCACCTCTTGTTCGCATTGACGGCACTTTGAACAGTGGAGGTTACATTTCAGATGTGTTACGACCCGTGGCTCTACCCTTCATCCGATCCCTGCGAAACCCTACATTTCAGCAGGATAATGCACGACCGCACGTTGCAGGTCCTGTACGGGCCTTTCTGGATACAGAAAATGTTCGACTGCTGTCCTGGCCAGCACATTCTCCAGATCTCTCACCAACAGAAAACGTCTGGTTAATGGTGGCCGAGCAACTGGCTCGTCACAATACGCCTGTCGCTACTCTTGATGAACTGTGGTATCGTGTTGAAGGTGCATGGGCAGCTGCACCTGTAAACGCCATCCAAGCTCTGTTTGACTCAATGCCCAGGTGTACCAAGGCCGTTATTACTGCCAGAGGTGGTTGTTCTGGGTACTGATTTCTCAGGATCTGTTGTTGTTGTTGTTGTGGTCTTCAGTCCTGAGACTGGTTTGATGCAGCTCTCCATGCTACTCTATCCTGTGCAAGCTTTTTCATCTCCAAGTACCTACTGCAACCTACATCCTTCTGAATCTGCTTAGTGTATTCATCTCGTGGTCTCCCTCTACGATTTTTACCCTCCATGCTGCCCTCCAATACTAAATTGGTGATCCCTTGATGCCTCAGAACATGCCCTACCAACCGATCCCTTCTTCTGGTCAAATTGTGCCACAAACTTCTCTTCTCCCCAATCCTATTCAATACTTCCTCATTAGTTACATGATCTACCCATCTAATCTTCAGCATTCTTCTGTAGCACCACATTTCGAAAGCTTCTATTCTCTTCTTGTCTAAACTATTTATCGTCCATGTTTCACTTCCATACATGGCTACACTCCATACGAATACTTTCAGAAATGACTTCCTGACACTTAAATCAATACTGGATGTTAACAAATTTCTCTTCTTCAGAAACGCTTTCCTTGCCATTGCCAGTCTACATTTTATATCTTCTCTACTTCGACCATCATCAGTTATTTTGCTCCCCAAATAGCAAAACTCCTTTACTACTTTAAGTGCCTCATTTCCTAATCTAATTCCCTCAGCATCACCCGACTTAATTAGGCTACATTCCATTATCCTTGTTTTGCTTTTGTTGATGTTCATCTTATATCCTCCTTTCAAGACACTGTCCATTCCATTCAACTGCTCTTCCAAGTCCTTTGCTGTCTCTGACAGAATTACAATGTCATCGGCGAACCTCAAAGTTTTTATTTCTTCTCCATGAATTTTAATACCTACTCCGAATTTTTCTTTTGTTTCCTTTACTGCTTGCTCAATATACAGATTGAACAACATCGGGGAGAGGCTACAACCCTGTCTTACTCCCTTCCCAACCACTGCTTCCCTTTCATGTCCCTCGACTCTTATAACTGCCATCTGGTTTCTGTACAAATTGTAAATAGCCTTTCGCTCCCTGTATTTTACCCCTGCCACCTTTAGAATTTGAAAGAGAGTATTCCAGTCAACATTGTCAAAAGCTTTCTCTAAGTCTACAAATGCTAGAAACGTAGGTTTGCCTTTCCTTAATCTTTCTTCTAAGATAAGTCGTAAGGTCAGTATTGCCTCACGTGTTCCAGTGTTTCTACGGAATCCAAACTGATCTTCCCCGAGGTTGGCTTCTACTAGTTTTTCCATTCGTCTGTAAAGAATTCGTGTTAGTATTTTGCAGCTGTGACTTATTAAGCTGATAGTTCGGTAATTTTCACATCTGTCAACACCTGCTTTCTTTGGGATTGGAATTATTATATTCTTCTTGAAGTCTGAGGGTATTTCGCCTGTTTCATACATCATGCTCACCAGATGGTAGAGTTTTGTCAGGACTGGCTCTCCCACGGCCGTCAGTAGTTCCAATGGAATATTGTCTACTCCGGGGGCCTTGTTTCGACTCAGGTCTTTCAGTGCTCTGTCAAACTCTTCACGCAGTATCGTATCTCCCATTTCATCTTCATCTATATCCTCTTCCATTTCCATAATATTGTCCTCAAGTACATCGCCCTTGTATAGACTCTCTATATACTCCTTCCACCTTTCTGCTTTCCCTTCTTTGCTTAGCACTGGGTTTCCATCTGAGCTCTTGATATTCATACAAGTCGTTCTCTTATCTCCAAAGGTCTCTTTAATTTTCCTGTAGGCGGTATCTATCTTACCCCTAGTGAGATAGGCCTCTACATCCTTACATTTGTCCTCTAGCCATCCCTGCTTAGCCATTTTGCACTTCCTGTCGATCTCATTTTTGAGACGTTTGTATTCCTTTTTGCCTGTTTCACTTACTGCATTTTTATATTTTCTCCTTTCATCAATTAAATTCAATATTTCTTCTGTTACCCAAGGATTTCTACTAGCCCTCGTCTTTTTACCTACTTGATCCTCTGCTGCCTTCACTACTTCATCCCTCAAAGCTACCCATTCTTCTTCTACTGTATTTATTTCCCCCATTCCTGTCAATTGCTCCCTTATGCTCTCCCTGAATCTCTGTACAACCTCTGGTTCTTTTAGTTTATCCAGGTCCCATCTCCTTAAATTCCCACCTTTTTGCAGTTTCTTCAGTTTTAATCTACAGGTCATAACCAATAGATTGTGGTCAGAGTCCACATCTGCTCCTGGAAATGTCTTACAATTTAAAACCTGGTTCCTAAATCTCTGTCTTACCATTATATAATCTATCTGATACCTTTTAGTATCTCCAGGGTTCTTCCATGTATACAACCTTCTTTCATGATTCTTAAACCAAGTGTTAGTTATGATTATGTTGTGCTCTGTGCAAAATTCTACCAGGATCTATGCACCCAAATTGCGTGAAAATGTAATCACATGTCAGTTCTAGTTTAACACATCTGTCCAATGAATACCCATTTATCATCTGCATTTCTTCTTGGTGTAACAATTTTAATGGTCAGTAGTGTACATTGTGACATGAGATGATACATAGATCGCCTACGTCAACAGGAGACAAAAAGCCAATCAATGGTGTGGGTCCACGGTAGCTCGCCAAGTAAGCCTTTAAAGTGCTGCCAAACATTTTCTGCACGAAAACTCATGATAACTTTTTTCTTTTCCTTTTTTCCTTTGGCGGTGGCGGGGGGAGGGGGACAGAAAGGGAGTATTCCTTGCTTATTTTATGCGACGAGGCAATACAATAAACCCCGAAATTTACTGCGAAACCTTGAACAAGTTCAGAAGAGCCATTAAAAACAAAAGGCATGTAATTTTGAGTTTTGAAGTCGTTTTCGTTCACGATAACGCTCGGCCAATTACTACCGCTCGCACACAAAGTTGCTTAATTGTTTCAACTGGCAATTACTTGATCGCCTCCGTGCAGCCCTGATTTGTCACCTAGTGATTTTCACCTATTTCCGAAGATGAAAAAATTATTAGACTCTCAGAGGTTTGAAGATGACGATTTAAAAAAGTGTCTCAAAGAGTGGCATAGGTCCCAGATAGCAGAATTCCACAACGAGGGCTTTGAAATAGGCATTCTTCGATATAGCAGGTACAGCAGCCAGTTATGTAGACCCATAGCTGACAATTGTAGCTTTACATTGTACGACGGCGTGATGAAAGCTGATGCCTCCGAATTTTTTAAGGGAAAACTCTTAAAAGTTTTTTTTTTAATAAAACTAATGTTCTTAACACTCTGCATCTTTATTATTCATGTATACATGTTTGCAGCCCTCTGCCGCTAGAGGACTCAGAATTGTAGCGTGTAATATGGCGATGTGTAACGTAGCTATGTCGGTGCTCGAGAAACATCGTGCCGTAGTCGAATTTTGAATTTGAAGAGTACGTCCATCTGTGAAGCAATCTCCCCTTCAGTATAACGATGCCAGACCGCACCCGTGTGCTGCGACCTCTGCAACAATCCGACCCTTTGGGTCATCGATCATCCCCCACACAGCCCGATCCGATTTTCGCGTGTTTCCAAATCGTAAAGAACGCTTTGGAGGACTCCATTTTGATAGTGATGAAGCATTGTAAGCGGAGGCGAGGTTGAAGCTCCGTCAACAATGTCAGACATTCTACAGTGACGATATCAATAAATTGGTCTCTCGTCGGGAGATGGTTCAAATGGCTTTAAGCACTATGGGACTTAACATCTGAGGTCATCAGTCCCCTAGACTTAGAACTACTTAAACCTAACTAACCTAAGGACATCACATGCCCAAGGCAGGATTCGAACCGCAGCAGCAGCGCAGTTCCGGACGGAAGCGCCTAGACTCGTCGGGAGAAATGTGTGTATCGCTAAGGGGATAACATTGAGAAATAAATATGCAGACATGAAGAATAAAGACGTAGAATGCTAATAACGTTCGTTTTATTTAAAAAGCTTTAAGAGTTTTCATATGAAAAAAATCAGAGGCACTACTTTTCAGCAAGCCCACGTATATAATAAAAATCGTATAATGTACTGGCGCTTTTTTATAAATTACGGAACTTACTTTCTGAATACCCCTGTGTTTATGACGCAACCCATGTTATCATGTTCGTACAGCAACGAAATCGGGTGACTGATATCTTTTTCTTTCTTTCTAAGTGCTTCTTTTTCTCACTTGTGCCACTATAGTCACACGGCACTGTCGTAAGAAAAATCAACAATAACAGCGTCACCCAAACATTCAACACGACGGCAGAACCATATCGCGTGAAAATATCCTGAGGCTGTCCATAAACTGTAGTTAATTGGTCCGTCTTGTTGCTAGCATGCGTAGCACTACGCCTGCGAATCGCTCTCTAGATGGATTCTTCGTCGTGTGGCTCGAAAAAGCCGGTGCTACCTTACGATTCGCTCTTTCGGCCCTTTCCAGTGTGTGCCTCAAAGCAAACAGGCGTGCCACCTGAACGTCCTTGAGCGACAAGCCACGTGCAATGCCGGTTGGCTTGTTGACACTTACCTAATTTCCGGTTCGTCGCTGACAACAAAACAAGCAAGAGGGAGTATTGGGTTGACGACCTGTCGAGGCACAGCTCTAGCTCGTTTGGGCGCCTGCGGGGAAATTAATTAATTAGTTCTGAATCTCGCGAACAGTTGCCGGCTATTCTTGTCGACGGCATCCCAGTACACGCACCATATCAGAAAACGGCGAAGAGCTTGGGTATAACATAAAGTCAGCATCTCAGTTGAGCAGAAAATATAACGCTGTACATAGATGTCCGCTTGCATCTGCTCTGCCCAGAAATTTCGGAACTTGTGTACTCCACGTTTTTGCCGAACCTCAACTATTGTGATGTGACAAAACACATCATGAGTAATCAGATCCTAGAAATTTAGAATTAATCCTGAATGTTAGTGTGCGCTACATGTGCAGTATCCGTCTGATTCACCATGTCATTGAATCATACACTCCGCAAGTGTCTACCATACGCCATTTATACATCACAGTTATAGCAGGCTCGCAGGCATTCAATCATTCTTCCCGCGATCCATACGTGAATGAAGCGGAAGAAACCCTAATAAATAGTACAATGGGACATATCTTCCGCCATGCACTTCACGGTGGTTTTCAGAGCGTAGATGTAGATGTAGATGTAGATGTAGATGAGAGGCGGGCAAGTTGAGGCAAGTTCAGTATCGTCTACCTCAAGAATAGAGATGACTCTCCCTGAACAATATGCGGCTTTTAAATTCTGCATAAAAACAGTGCAATGGATAATGCATCTTGCAAACATCAAAAAGTGAAATAAGTTTATACACAACAATGTTAAATATTAACTCTCTGAAAGAACATTAATCTTAAGCACGATATTATGAAAGTTTAATTGGAAGAATATTTACATTAATCTTAAGCACAATAATATGAAAGTTTAATTGGATGTTTCTTTACATAATTGCTCCTTGGTCAGTACTATGAAAATCACCCGATTCCGGTTCAGAGTTCGGTACTATTTAGGATGACAATCAAGTCTACGATGGATGGTTAGTCAAGTGACAAATTTGAGCGCAAGATTACCCAAGGCCACTCGAGTTTACAGTGAACGACAAGCTGGTGAAACAACAAAGTTTACGCCTCTGCACGCCGTATTAACCTTAAGCTGCGACGTGCTGCTCTCTGCAAGGCCGCTCTCTCCCACTGAAATTCCTACAAAACTAATCTGGCCTTTGCTGACCTTTCCAGCAGAAACCTTCCCTATGTTTCTCATTATGTGAGAAAACATGTACTCAGCCCTAGTCTTATTATATGGCGATATACACGCGCATGGTTGGAACAGCGTGCATATTATAGTGCATTCTCAGTTCTCACAAGAACAATTAACTAATCTGCCTGGTTCGTTTCGCCACAGTTGGAGCTAAATGTTTCTACAGTTAATTTTAACTGGAATGCAGCCACTATGAACGCAGTGTCCACACCAGTTTCTTCTCTGCATCGTACGGAGCATTAAGCGCTCCGTTCTGCACTTGACACCAGTTCAGAGAAGAGCCTCTACACAAAATTTCTCTCTTGTCCTACTCGTGGCAGAACTGCCTCCCTCCACTTGGGTTCCTCTTTCACGTCACGACTTTTTTCGACCAATAGGAGCGTTCCTCCCATTTTGTAGAAACACCCTCTACCAATCGCAACGTCCCTTCTATCAAACTGCGTCGAAACTTCAGTAGTTTTCTCCTTCCTAGTGAGTTTCCGCCATTCAGACTTTTGTGCCCATTCTAGACGCTTAAGTACATTGACCTTTCCATGTGTCACACTCGGTGGAGGAAAATGCGTCACTTGCTTTTGTTCGTATCCTGTTGGAATTTCGAAACACAGTTTTCTAAAGCTTCTTTTCTGCCCTTGTACCAATTCCCTCGCTACATTCGGTCCTCCAGTTTGAATCACCTGGCCCGGGGTCATTGTCCTCTTTCCTGCCACTCCTCTAAGTGGTCACCGGCGTAAGTCCCGCAGCGTAGTTTCGCTACGCCGTTGTGGAGCTGGCTTTTCAAAACTAAAAGCGACTCGACTCGCGTTCCCTGTTCTACCTTCTACTCAAAAGCATGCGTTGTATAGGAATGGTGTGTTAATTACTGTCGATTGACTGCCATCCCTTTTTGCATTACATATTGATAGGCAAATGTTCTCATAGCTGTCGACTTACATTAGGTGTCATCATCACCTTCTCATTGCGATTTGTAAAGGTCTCATGTAAGGTGCGAACCTGACCATTTATTTTGCCACCTTACATATCCTCCTCCTTCCGTCTTCAATTTTGTACTTGGTCAATCAATGGTTGAGAAACTGATTGAGGACAGTGCAAAATTGGTTCAATTGCTGACTGTAGCAATTGAGATTGTTTACTGACCAACTTCGTATCTTAATATTTAGTATAATTTACGCAGTGGTTCTATTCAGTAACCTTTATTTAACTCGCACTTGATTTTCTGATCTTTTGCACAATTCTATTGAACTAGTGAATTTTTTTTTCTTTTAAAGATAGTTGATTATAGTAAAATAGTTATTGAAATTCAAACACTGTGCGTATATTTATAAATTTGTATCATTTGAAAATTCTTCTTTTTATTTTGAGACTGTTCTATTTTATTCGGTTAATTTATGTTAAATGATGATGGATATGTATTGAAGTCGAGGAAACCTTCATTTAATATTATCTTCCCCATTTTATAAAAAAAATGTTAATTTTTTCTTTTAGATTACACATAACCAAAAACATGTTTAATTCTTACAATTAAACTTTATAACATATTTCTCAACCTATCTCATGATTTTCCAGCTATAATCCTATTTATGACTCTTTTTCCATTCTCCAGAAATCTTTATTCTATGCATCATGACTTTACAAAAATTATCAACATTGACTTTCACAAACACTGAATTTCTAAACCTAATTTTTACATTACAATCTTTACATTGACATCCTGCAATAGCTAAATCCATTCACGTTTACCTATCCTATGTATTTTTAGGAACACATGACACTCAAAATTGTTAATAGTAGGTTTTTTATTAAGTGAAACAAGTTGAAAAAATTGCAGTATCAGAAAATATTATTTACGTATCAAAATGAACAACCAAACAGCGTTAATAAAGATTTATCACTAACAGAGGAAAAGTTTTACATTAACATATCTTTAAATAAAATAAGATTTTAAATTGTTGTCCCCTTTTTTTAGATAGTAGTCTGTCACAGACAGTTCTTTTCTCCTATTTGTACCATTGTTCACCTTTTGTTCAAAAGTTTCAACGTGTCTCCGTCGAGCATGGAATGACGGTCGGCTGTTTGCCTTACCGTGTCTCCTTTGAGTGTGGTATGACCCTTGGTATGCGTCTCGCCGCGTTTCCTTTGAGTGTAGCATGACGGTTGCCCGTGCCTCGCCGTGTTCCCATCGAGAACGGAATGACGGTCGGCAGAGAGAAAGATCTGAAGGTCTGAGTGTGTCGTGAATGCGTGGTAGCCGTTGTTCCATTATGCATATGCCTGTGGTGCAGTTGAATTGGAGATCCAGTTTTGGCAGCCAACATTTTTCCGCTTCCACATTCGTCGAATCCTTATGCCGATTCACCGTGGGTCATTTCGTCAGTAGATTTCCATACGAGTTGTTCTCTTCCATCTTTCTGGTATGACATCTGAAAGCGCTGCAATCTGCCATAAAGAACATCGAATATTGTATCGTGTCAGAACAGATAAATTAGATTCTCGTTGGTAGTTAAATGCAATAATGGTCTTTTATAGGAAGGGATTTGAAAAGATTTTTTGATCTCTTCTGGTCCAAGCTCTTCTTTCTTCCAAATCTTCTGCGTTGTGTCTTCTTACTTGTATCTTCGTTCTTCTCTGGACCGGGAGTTAGGATTGAAGACCTGTTTAACATCGCTGTCTTTTCTCCGTTCTCATGGCGTATTCTTCACAGTTGTTGTCTTTTCTTCATTGTAATCGGTTGTTCATCTAGATAAGTTGAACAGCCTTCCATCCTTTTTCTGCTCCGTCCCATGTGTTGTCAGGCATTGTCAAGCAGATGTTGAATTTCGTATGGTTTGATGACAGCTTCCGCTATTCAGGATATTGAGTTACAGAAACGCGTTCGTTCTTCTTCCTGTGGTGAATCTAAGCTTCCGCTCGTCCTCGCTGTAATGTGTCCGCCTCCGTTCCGGTTCGGTGGACATTCTTTATCCCTTCATATGCAGCTTTGAATAGCTTGCGATAGAAGTGCCAAGTCACGAACACTTGTTACGCTTTTAGGTGGCTTTCGCAGGAATAAAGCTCACCACAGAGTACAAGTTGCTTGCATTGAGGCTGCGTTTTATCTCTCCAAACTTTTCCACAGAGGAGTTATCCTCTAGGAACGTCGTTTCCACCAAGGCCTCTTCTTATGTTATCTCGTAAGCTGACGTACCAGGCACTCATACTCAGTGTTCCTTTCTCTCACACCTAACCGCTCTCCTCAGTCTCGTCGTCAATCTGGCCGCAATGATGCCTGCAGATCTCATCTCCAACATGTGACAATCTTTCTTTCTTTACATTCCTAGATTACGCTATCAACTGTACGATTCTCAATACACTGTATCAATTCTGTGCGAAGGTCTTCAAACTGTTTCTGATTTTTCGAGATTATGTTTTCAATGCGTGTGTCAAATCTTTTTAATGCGGCCCGCGTGACACGTTTTCTGACACTGAGCTCTTCCATGATTTGTTGCGCCTTACCAGACGTCTTACGTGCTAACTTAACCACTCTTTGATTAACGTTAGACACTGCATCCTGCACCAGGTCAACGTCAGAACGCATCTTTCTCTGGTCAGCCATTAACGCTTGTATCAGCTCGCGTGAGTCTCTCGCCTCTCTCCGGATTTCAGTAAACTGTTCATTGACTTCTGTTCGTAATTTTTGCTGATCTTCGCGGACTTTTTTGAACCCAGCATAAGTTTCAAATTGGAGACTACTTAAGGCAGCATTTGTCTCTGTTTTTAGCTCTACCGTATCGGTCTTTAAATTCGCCGTTTCAGTTTTCAAGTCTGCTAATCCCGCATCCGTTGCTATATTTAAATTCTTTAGACCCGTATTTATTTCAAATCTCAAATCTTCTAGCCTTGCATTTGTTGTTTCACTCGTTCGTTTTACGACCATAGTGAGTTGCTATCCAATTGTTGGCCCTCGTCACCTGCCACTATTAGATGAAAATTTTCCCGTTCGTGCCTTTCACGTGGAGTTTCACCGACTTCCGTGCATAGTGCGGACGCATTTACACACATTCTTTCTGTTGTAAACTTTCCCGTTTCCTTCAAAGTTACTATAGTGCGGACGCATTTACACACATTCTTTCTGTTGTAAACTTTCCCGTTTCCTTCAAAGTTACTATATTCGTTTCAACATACCGAAGTTGCTCGTCCTCTGACTCTATTTCTGACCCACTAGATCTGTCATTAGTTTGTTTTTGCGCATTCGCTGACTGTGATACCAATCTTGAAACTGCTACCATTCCCTCTGAACTATCACTACATCGCGTTTCCTACATCAATTTCTATCCTGTCAAGATCTTGAGTTTGACCTATCTGCGATACTCTCCGTTCTTCCGTCATTTCTGATGGTTTAGCTAACCTCTGTCTTTCTCGAACTGCGCGAGCCTGCGCTCTCGCCAACATCAAGTTATAGGACCTTATACGTTTCCAAAATATCATAGAAACTTTCTTAGACTACGTGCACAACATTAGCAATACTGTTTACTGTTTGTGGAATTTCAACCCAACTCAACAATGCCGTAAATAACTTCGCGCGCGCCAGCGAGGTAACGCAAATCTACATCTACTCAATGATACTTTGATTCTACGTATCAGTACAACCTTTCTACACTTTGGATCACACATTTACTGTATTTGTCCACTATACATTTACATACATTGGGTAATCTCATCACAAAACGGGCATGGGTGTGTGTGTTTGTCCTTAGGATAATTTAGGTCAAGTAGTGTGTAAGCTTGGGGACTGATGACCTTAGCAGTTAAGTCCCATAAGATTTCACACACATTTGAACATCTGAACATTTTTCATCACAAAACAACATGAAATTTTTTTCAAGATCCAAAAATTTATGTTTATTAATAATTTGACTAATTGTCATCCTGGCAGGGTCACCATTTGTAAGGTGCGTTGGTTTTTTGCTTATTCTTGAATGGAGAACAACTGTGTGAGGTGAAATGACAAGTTTAACGTTGCAATATTTCCCACCGCATTACAACTTTTCACACAGTTTTCAACTCGCCAACATAAAAACATTGCAATGGATAATGCATCTTGCAAACATCAAAAAGTGAAATAAGTTTATACACAACAATGTTAAATATTAACTCTCTGAAAGAACATTAATCTTAAGCACGATATTATGAAAGTTTAATATGAAGATTCTTTATATTACTCCTAAGCACAATAATAGGAAAGTTGAAGTGGACGTTTCTTTATAAAATTGCTCCTACACATACGTTATGATGTTGGTCTGTACTATGAAAATCGTCCGATTCCGGTTCAAAGTTCGGTACTATTTAGGATGACAATCAAGTCTACGATGGATGGTTAGTCAAGTGACAAATTTGAGCGCAAGATTACCCAAGGCCACTCGAGTTTACAGTGGACGGCAAGCTGGTGAAACAACAAAGTTTACGCCTCTGCACCTCGTATTAACCTTAAGCTGCGACGTGCTGCTCTCTGCAAGGCCGCTCTCTCCCACTGAAATTCCTACAAAACTAATCTGGCCTTTGCTGACCTTTCCAGCAGAAACCTTCCCTATGTTTCTCATTATGTGAGAAAACATGTACTCAGCCCTAGTCTTATTATATGGCGATATACACGCGCATGGTTGGAACAGCGTGCATATTATAGTGCATTCTCAGTTCTCACAAGAACAATTAATTAATCTGGCTGGTTCGTTTCTCCACGGTTGGAACTAAACGTTGCTACAACTAATTTTAACTGGAATGCAGCCACTGTGAACGCAGTGTCCACACCAGTTTCTTCTCTGCATCGTACGGAGCATTAAGCACTCCGTTCTGCACTTGACACCAGTTCAGAGAAGAGTCTCAACACAAAATTTCTCTCTTGTCCTACTCGTGGCAGAACTGCCTCCCTCCACTTGGGTTCCTTTTTCACGTCACGACTTTTTTCGACCAATAGGAACGTTCCTCCCTTTTTGTAGAAACACCCTCTACCAATCGCAACGTCCCTTCTATCAAACTGCGTCGAAACGTCAGTAGTTTTCTCCTTCCTAGTGAGTTTCCGCCATTCAGACGTTTTGTGCCCATTCTAGACGCTTAAGTACATTGACCTTTCCATGTGTCACACTCGGTGGAGGAAAATGCGTCACTTGCTTTTGTTCGTATCCTGTTGGAATTTCGAAACACAGTTTTCTAAAGCTTCTTTTCTGCCCTTGTACCAATTCCCTCGCTACATTCGGTCCTCCAGTTTGAATCACCTGGCCCGGGGTCATTGTCCTCTTTCCTGCCACTCCTGTAAGTGGTCGCCGGCGTAAGTCCCGCAGCGTAGTTTCGCTACGCCGTTGTGGAGCTGGCTTTTCAAAACTAAAAGCGACTCGACTCGCGTTCCCTGTTCTACCTTCTACTCAAAAGCATGCGTTGTATAGGAATGGTGTGTTAATTACTGTCGATTGACTGCCATCCCTTTTTGCATTACATATTGATAGGCAAATGTTCTCATAGCTGTCGACTTACATTAGGTGTCATCATCACCTTCTCATTGCGATTTGTAAAGGTCTCATGTAAGGTGAGAACCTGACCATTTACTCTGCCACCTTACACAGTGTAAACTCTTTGAAAGATACCAAGCCTTGTCTACAGTACACGGGTCAAACAGATGTGGTTACGCAGAAGTGAAGAAGCTTGTACAGGCCACACTAGCGTGGAGAGCTGAATCAGACCAGTCTTTGGACTGAAGACCACAATCACGTCTACAGCAACATTCTGTACGGTATGTGGTGGAGGGTACCTTTGGTACCACAAACTGATCTCCGTGTTCCACTACCAACTGGAGCGTGAGAAGAATGATTGTTGGTAAGCCTTTGTATTTGCACTAATTTCTCGAATTTTCTCGATGCGCTCATTTCGGGAGACGTATGTTGACGTAATATGTTATCCGTCTCTTTCCGGAAAGTGCTCTCTCAAATCGTCAGTAGCAAACCTCTCTGTGATGCTCTCGTTTGCCACTGGAACATGTTTAGTTTCTCTGTAACGCTCTCCCGTGACGAAACGCGCCTCTCTTCATTGGATCTTCTCTATATCTTTATGTAGGTCCTACATGGCAAGGGTCCTAGACTGATGAACAATAGTCAATAATTGGTCGAACGGGCGCCTTGCAAACCAATTCTTTAGCGGATGAATTACATTTTCTTAAGATTCTTCCTATGAATCTCAGTCTGGCATCTGCTTCTGTTTTATGATATTAAGAGAAATCAAGAGTTCAGCTGCCTACAGGCGTTGACATAAATCAATGATGAAGGCTGAAAATATGTGCCAGACTGGGACTCGAACCCAGATGCTCCGTTTCTGTAGAGCGGTTGCCTTAGCCGCCTCGGTCATCCGCTCATGCCTCCGGTCCGACTTAAATTCTCAACCTGTCACGTCCAAGTAGCGTCCCCATCCATTCGACCTATTCCTCGGGCATATGGCGCATCCACAATGAAAGAATCTAGAGCCGTCGTCGCTCATATATAAGTCCTTGTACAAATCGCTACAGTGCTTCGGCGTTGTTACCTTCTTATAGGCAACCGCTTCATCTGCGAACAGTCTTAAATAGCTTACGACGATTTCTGCTAGATCACTTATATTCACGGGATACAGTAATGGTCCCGTTACATTTGCTTAGGGTTACTACGAAATTACTTTTACATTATATATTTTGTTCCGTTAAGACTTCTATTTGCAAGGAAGTCTCCAGTCCAGCTGTCGATACTCGATAAGCTCGTATTTTTTCTTCACTAAACAACAGTGCGGGATGGTGTGGAATGCATCAACCGAGCGCTGATGCCCACACCGCTATGGATCTCATAGAGGAACAGGACGAGCCGAGTTTCGCAAGTCAAAATTTCTGAAGTCAGAATTGCTGTATCCACCTGATTTCCTTCAACCATGGCTTTCAGGATGCCAGGACGTGTGAAAATTGCGAGTTGGATTCCACATTACCGATGTTTTCAGAACCCATTGTGGCTGGCACCGAGGATGTCATTCGGTTCAAGGTGTATCCTGTTTGAGCTAGAAATATTTGTTAAAATTCTAGAACATATGGATGTCACGTGAACAGTTCCGTCTTGTCTTCTTTGTCAGACACGCACTGAGAGACTTGCCTGTCAATTGCTCTAACAATCAGCATCTTCCAAACCCAGCTGTGTGCGTTTTAACTTAAGCACAATCAGGCATGTAGCTCTCTTAATATCAGACAGCAGGGAATACTGTTGGTAAATCTACGATAGCCAAAATATTTGGGATCATTCTGAATTGTACACAGACATACAAGCAATATTACAAGAATATGAGGGTAAAGTTGAAGTGGAAATCAGAAATAACATCCTTCGCAAGATAACTACTACTACGTCGGGCTATCGACCAAAAACCCGAAGAACGACGGCACCAGCGACATGTTACAGAGCTGCAGATCATGCGCCTCCAGTATGGTACAAGTCTACCCACGCAAACATAACTGAACTGTGTAGGTTTATTAAAGACTGTTTGAAATCCACACTACTTGCAACGTTCTACCATACCCCAAGCATAGCTCCACCACACATTCGTCATGAAGTAGCAGTCAGTGGGGGAAGAACAAGTCAGGCTTATCAGAAAACCCACCGTTGGTTGGGCACGTACCAGCAGCTCGAAGGGTGAGGTCCAGAAGGAGTTTCCTCAAGGCCACTTTTGTCTTGCAAAGAACGGCAGCTACTGTTGTTGTTGTGGTCTTCAGTCCTGAGACTGGTTTGATGCAGCTCTCCATGCTACTCTATCCTGTGCAAGCTTCTTCATCTCCCAGTACCTACTGCAACCTACATCCTTCTCAATCTGCTTAGTGTATTCATCTCTTGGTCTCCCTCTACGATTTTTACCCTCCACGCTGCCCTCCAATGCTACATTGGTGATCCCTTGATGCCTCAGAACATGCCCTACCAACCGATCCCTTCTTCTTGTCAAGTTGTGCCACAAACTTCTCTTCTCCCCATTTCTATTCAATACCTCCTCATTGGTAATGTGATCTACCCATCTAATCTTCAGCATACTTCTGTAGCACCACATTTCGAAAGCTTCTATTCTCTTCTTGTTCAAACTATTTATCGTCCATGTTTCACTTCCATACATGGCTACACTCCATACAAATACTTTCAGAAACTACTTCCTGACACTTAAATCTATACTCGATGTTAACAAATTTCTCTTCTTCAGAAACGCTTTCCTTGCCATTGCCAGTCTACATTTTATATCCTCTCTACTTCGACCATCATCAGTTATTTGCTCCCCAAATAGCAAAACTCCTTTACTACTTTAAGTGTCTCATTCCCTAATCTAATTCCCTCAGCATCACCCGACTTAATTCGACTACATTCCATTATCCTCGTTTTGCTTTTGTTCAAATGGCTCTGAGCACTATGGGACTTAACTGCTGTGGTCATCAGTCCCCTAGAACTTAGAACTACTTAAACCTAACTAACCTAAGGACATCACACACATCCATACCCGAGGCAGGATTCAAACCTGCGACCGTAGCGGTCACGCGGTTCCAGACTGTAGCGACTAGAACCGCACGGCCATTCCGGCCGGCTTGCTTTTGTTGATGTTCATCTTATACCCACCTTTCAAGACACTATCCATTCCATTCAACTGCTCTTCCAAGTCCTTTGCTGTCTCTGATAGAATTACAGAATTCCTCGACTTCACAATATCTCTACAGGGCTCTCCCATCGGAAACCTTCCCACTTGGGTGGGTTGGTTGGTTGGTTGATTTGTGGGAGGGATCCAAACAGCGAGGTCATCAGTCCCATCGGATTAGGGAAGAATGTGGACGGAAGTCGGCCGTGCCCTTCCAAATGTATCATCCCAGCATTTGCCTGAAGAGATTTAGGGAAAACCTGTATCAGGTTGGCTGGACGCGGGTTTTTACCGTCGTCCTCCCAAATGCGACTCCAATGTGCTAACCACTGCACCACCTCGCTCGGTCCCACTTGGGCATGGACAGGATTACTCTGTGTGGAGGTCACTCAACCATCTTCCTTCTGGAACTAATGGATCCGGCGGTGAGCTGCAGAAATAGCACTTTCCTTTGACTACCACAAACTGTGACTGCGGAGAAGCACAGACCATGGAGCACATACTTAGGGGTGGTCTAATTTCATCTAGAGGCGCGATGAGACTGATAATTGTTTACTAAAGCAATGTCTTTTGTGGTTTAGTAAGGTTGGTGCTGTTGCCGCGCCAGTTACATATTCTGCCTATTCTGCCTATCAAAGTGAGAGAATTCGCTGTTCTACTATAACTCACGTGACCGTTTCCAACAAGGTAAGTGTCCCCCAGCTTTTTGTTCACATTCCACGTCGAGCTCACTTAAATCAGCATATTCTTAACTATCTTTGCATACGGCGCAGTTGGGAAAAAATTGTTTATGGTGGTCACTGAATATTTTCTCAATAGATACGCGTTTGGGGCGGAATCGTCTATCGGTATAGTCCGATCCGTTTCATGTCGCCTTTTATTCTTCACCTGACAAGCTCTACCGCATGTTTTGTCTTTCTCGTTTGGAGATGGTACGTCATTATGTATGGAAAACGGAGAGAGAAAATTAATCCACGAAAAATTTGCATCCATCAATAACTCCACTGTGTAAAGCTACTTTGCTTTCAGCCCAGAAAATGTTACACCAGTACTCAAAGTTACACCAGTGCAGAAACGAGTGACAAGGAAGAGAGGTAAAACCGCTATTCTCACATCATCTCCCTACATGAAAGCGCTCCAAGAAGCGGTCAAAAAGTTCTTGAAAATTGAAGAAGCTAAAGAGAAAAGAGCAAAGATCACCTGCTGCCTCCAGAAGAAAAGAAGAAAATGAAATGAAAAGGACAAGATCTCCAATCAAAGAAGAGAAAGATAAAAGAAAAGTAAACGGATTCTACAGAAGCCGGCCGGAGTGGCCGAATGGTTCTAGGCGCTACAGTCTGGAACCGCGCGACCGCTACGGTGGCAGGTTCGAATCCTGCCTCGGGCATGGATGTGTGTGATGTCCTTAGGTTAGTTGGGTTTAAGTAGTTCTAAGTTCTAGGAGACTGGTGACCTCAGAAGTTAAGTCTCATAGTGCTCAGAGCCATTTGAACCATTTTGAACTCTACAGAAAATGAAAAATCCGAAGACGAAGAAGATGTGGCATGTGTACATTGAAACGAATTATATTCCACTTCAGTCGAAGGACTGCATGTCACAAGTGCAAGCAGTGGACTCATAACTCTGTGTGCTGGTACAGATAGTGAGGACGATGGAGCCCAGCTTATCTGTAAGATGTGTCATCGAAGACAAACTAGAAGACTCTTTCTTAGGTTATTGACATAAAAAACGAAACATACTATTTTCTGCTATCATCACTTGCAAATTGTATCAGAAAATGTTTAAATAAACGGCTCCTAATTTTTCTAAATAGTTTGTTTTTATTGTTGAGTCCGTTAAAAATTTTGACGGGCCGTTCCGCCCCCGGTCTCCCCTAATAACCATATAATTGTATTTGTTTCTGACTCGAATAAATAAATAAAACATTTTCAGTATCTATGCACTTTGTATAAAATATAAACATTTCAAAGAATAAAGACAGACCTTCAGGGCTCGGAACGCAGCCTGATTGAAATAAAACCGATGTTTGCTACTGGAAACCGAGGTGTCTCCCTTGTCTTTTAGCACTGTAAATCGGTCTGGCTCCTACAATTATTCTTAGTCTTTTGCCGAGCAATGAGTCGCGAGCTCTGACAGAATCGCATTGTTTTATGAGACCCTTCCAAACCAAATCAGCGCATACATCAAGACCAAAAGGTGTACAACTTTACACTGATAAGAAGGCTCATACTACCAACTTCTTTGTAAATTTGACTCGAATTTGTATTCAACGAAATAACGTCAAACACCCTCTCAACAACTCACTTTTTTTATGACAGGCAACGTATTTAGGTCTTACCTGGTATCCATAGATCAGCTGCTAATACCAAAATGGTTCCTTTGTGGAGACCGTAGCACAGGTCGTACGCCAACCAGGACCGTCCGTAACCTTTGTCGAGGTCATGTATAAATCTCTGCCCAATCCGATCCATCAAAACGTTTATCTTCCTTCTTCCAACATACGTTTATACTTTTAAACTTTTCTAAAAGCAAATGTACAAGCATTGCAACATTTTTTATTCCGTTTCAGGTGTCACTAGATAGTTGCGGAAAACTTTCCGATGTGTACGACACGTCCACTGACAGCTTTGAAGGTGAGTAGAGCGCTATGCAGGATACATTTGTATGTGTGTTTGTGGTATGTAGGCACACACATGTTGAGTATTACTCTACTACTAAATTACTTTTTTAGCGAGCAATAAAACTGTATCCAAGTGAATGACCGTGGAAAGGGGAGAGGCGAATGTCCAGTCTTACAGTAACATTATGCTTCCAGTATGAGATTTTCACTCTGCAGCGGAGTATGCGCTGATATGAAACCTCCTGGCAGATTAAAACTGTGTGCCCGACCGAGACTCGAACTCGGGACCTTTGCCTTTCGCGGGCAAGTGCTCCACCACTTGCCCGCGAAAGGCAAAGGTCCCGAGTTCGAGTCTCGGTCGGACACACAGTTTTAATCTGCCAGGAAGTTTCAGTAACATTATGGCTGTAATCTCACTATAAAACATCAAACCAGACAGAAAGCCAAAGAGGATGCAGATTTTTGTGTGCTAAAGGAGAAGACCAGAAGGTTCTGCACAATCATCTGGTATCACCATCAGCATCACCAGCAGCAGTAGCAACGACAACCATTCGACGCACACTGCTGAGTAAAGGTTTCCCCTAGTCTCTTCTATACATACACACATAAATACGTTCAATCAGTTCCACAAGAAAGTGTACGCCATGAGAGAGATGAGCGTGTGGCATCGTTGGCCGGGAGTCCCCATTCGGGGAAGTTCGGCCGCCAAGTGGAGGTCTTATGTCAGTCGACGCCACAGTGGGCGACTTGCGCGCCGGTGATGAGGATGAAATGAGTATGAGGACAACACAACACCCAGTCCACGAGCGGAGAAAACCTCCAACCCGGCTGAGAATCGAACCCGGGCCCGCTTGCATGGGAGGCAAGCACGTTACCACCCAGCTAAGCAGGCGGACTGTACGCTGTTATCTGCATGAAATAAAAGATACTATTACAAATGTATGTTTGCATGAAAATACATGTTATTACTAATTGCATAATTACCTAACAGTTAATCCAGTCGCCGGCCGCGGTGGCCGTGCGGTTCTAGGCGCTTCAGTCTGGAACCGCACGACCACTACGGTGGCAGTTTCGAATCCTGCCTCGGGCATGGATGTGTGTGATGTCCTTAGGTTAGGTTAGGTTTAAGTAGTTCTAAGTTCTAGGGTACTGATGACCTCAGATGTTAAGTCCCATAGTGCTCAGAGCGACTTTTGAAGTTATTCCAGTCGCTGCCATCATCGATTATAGCTAGACACTTTTTGGCATCCTTTTCACTAGATTTTCTGCATGTTCTCTCGGTAACGAACTCCATATATGACAGCTGCTTGAAAGTATGTATTGGCTTTCCTTTAAACTTCCTGTTAATATACGACCAAACATTTTCGATCGGATTTGCTTCCGGAGACACTGCAGGCCAATCCACCGTGGCACGCTGTTGCCTTGTTTCCACGCTGTACAGAAACGGCTGCGCTGATTCGGATCATTATCCTCCTGAAGCACCCAGTTTGGCTCGTCCGAACCAAATAGCTTCTTAACAGATCTCAGAAGGCATTTTTTCAGCGTTTAAATCGGCTGTTAAATAAGTGCAAATAGCCAATACATTCAACTCTCACACTGTTTATCTATGCATGTGCAAAAGTGCATTGATTACAGACTCGAGACTGCGGCCGGAGTTGTGGCTGAGGCGTTACATTTAAAATTATGGCTTACAACTTCTTGTGGAACTGCCTGTACATACAGACATACATACACATCCTGCGATCACAGACCCTGCAGACAACGCGGTGCATCCACATACTGCCTCCATTCCTTTCTGTTTTGTGCTCGGTTCCATCAGGCGTCTTCAGTCCGCAGGGCTACCGGGTCCTCCGCCAGATCGTCCATCCAGCTCCGCCTTGCTCGCCTATGGGGTGCCTGGTGCCTGGTTTTCCCTCGGATGCGTTCTTCACCTGTTTTTTCCTGGTATACCGGCTACATGGCCCACCGATTGGATTCTTTTGCTCTTCAGCTTCTATAGGATTTTTGGTTGTTGTATCAGGAGGTAGATTTCCTCATTCTTCCTCCTCCTCCATTCTCATTTACCTAAGATAGACCTCCATATCTTCCTCATTGTTCTTCTTTCAAACACTAATAGCTTTTTCTTTCTTCGTTTAGTTACGTTCCAGATTTGTGAGCTGTACATGACTGCTGGGCATGTCGTTGTGGTACATATTTCCATCTTAGTATTCGGTGAATATTGATTTCGAGTTGTGCGTCTTCCTGAGCGAATACAAGCATTTCATTCCCACTGTTATTCTTTTATTGATGTCCATTCCTATGCTGTCGTCACTGGTAAACCAAGACCACAAGTATTTAAACTGGTGAACTTTCTTGAACCTCATGCCATCTACCTCAAGAATTCCTTACTGCTCTTGTCTTCTTCCTAACTGCATGAAATCCGTTTTGTCTTGATTCACCTTCAGCGCAACTTTCTGTGCGTAGGCGTACACTATCTGGTACATTTATTTAAACTCATGGATTTATTCACTTAGTAATATTATATCATCTGCATACGCGAGAGGTTGATAGGAAAGGTGTTAAGACATCAGGGAATGACTTCCATGGTACTAGAGGGAGCTGTAGAAGGCAAAAGCTGTAGAGGAAGACAGAGATTGGAATACATCCAGCAGCTAATTGAGGACATAGGTTCTGAAATGAGAAGTTTGGCTACTCCTGGGGATGCTGTCATTTGCACGTTGGAAATCGACGAACTGGCTGTAGATATCTTGGTCATATTCCCAGTGTTTTTCATGCAACTGTTTTAGAGTGCAAATGTGATCTGTTGTAGAATGATTTGTTCAAAAGCCATTTTGGTATTCCTGTATGTTGCCCTTTTGCATCCACGACATAATGCTGCTACACACATCCACATTACTCCTGTATGTTTTCTAACGTCATCTAGTCTCCTTCCGTCAAGTCGTTGTCTGGTTCTTCCTTTACCTTATCCATGGTCCATCTACCATCCACTCGCCTAGCTTCATGCCCCACCTACCTCCATGTGATTTCCTTATAGTCATAGTTACAAATTCCACTCTAGTGTACTCTCTGATCCGTCTCCTTGTTTTCTAGTCTTTCCCAGTCTCTCTCAACGTGACTGTTTCTCCATTGCTTGATGAGGTATCCTCCGTATCGAAATTGAAAGCTCATGCCATAAGTCAAAACCGGTAATATTTATATATGCATGCATTTTATTTGGCGCTATTAGGGGCTTCATGTCCCCTCTTACGTTTAATCGAACACCTTAGTGAATCAGCATAACTATTTGTACAGATTGTGAGCAATATACGCTGCCTGAAAAAAGAGTGAAGCACTCAGAAGACATGGTCGTATTTCACTGTAACTTCGTACATGTACACACCATCGACGGTTATGTAAATGATTGATTGCAGTTTTTTGCGAAAGGTAGGACTGCTATGAGAGTGCATTAGTATTTTTCGTGTTTAGTGTTTTTACAATGCCTGTTAGGCTATACAGGGGACGTGAAACGCGCCATATGTTGAGAGGTCACTGTGAAGGACGCGGAGATGCTGGACACTCATTTAAGACAGCGTTATCAGCGCCTGATATCGAGTTTGAGAGGGGCCTCAGTGTGGGTCTCGATTCGGACGGCCTGTCGAATCGTTCAGTATCCAGATTTGTGGAGCATTCGGATTTGACAGTGGACTGTATGGGAAGATGATGGCAGGCATACTCGACGTCGAGGTTCCGTGCAACCGCGTTTGAGCACCACGAGGGAGGATCACCGCACTGTGCACCAGGCACACCATAACACATTCACATCTGTGCCCGCAATCCGAGAAGCACTGAAGTTGCGCAGGTCACACCAACACTGAAGAAAGGAAATAGAAGTAATCTGCTAAATTACAGGCCCATATCACAAATGTCGATGTAAAGTAGGATTGAAACTTCCTGGCAGATTAAAACTATGTGCCGGACCGAGACTGGAACTCGGGACCTTTGCCTTTCGCGGGCAAGTGCTCTACCAACTGAGCTACCCAAGCACGACCCACGCCCCGTCCTCACAGGTTTACTTCTGCCAGTACCTCGTCTCCTACCTTCCAAACTTTACAGAAGCTCTCCTGCAGCGCGTGAGTCGTACTTGGGTAGCTTAGTTGGTAGAGCACTTGCCCGCGAAAGGCAAAGGTCCCGAGTTCGAGTCTCGGTCCGGCACACTGTTTTAACCTGCCAGGAAGTTTCATATCAGCGCACACTCCGCTGCAGAGCGAAAATCTCATTCTAGAGTAGGATTTTTCGAACATATTTTGTGTTCGGACATTATAAATTAGTCAGTTTCACGAGAAAGTGTACGCCGTCTTCTGTATGAAATAACACTATTATAAATATATGTTGACATGAAAATACATGTTATTACTAATTTTGCAATTACCTAATAGTTAATCCAATCGCTGCCGTTACCGATTATAGCTTGGCACCTTTTTAGCATGCTTTTCAGGAGATTTTTTGCATATTCTCTCGGTAATGATCTCCATATCATCCTGATTTTATATGACAGTTGCTTCAAAGTATGCGTGGTGTTACAAAAAGGTACGGCCAAACTTTCAGGAAACATTCCTCACACACAAAGAAAGAAAATATGTTATGTGGACATGTGTCCGGAAACGCTTACTTTCCATGTTAGAGCTCATTTTATTACTTCTCTTCAAATCACATTAATCATGGAATGGAAACACACGGCAACAGAACGCACCACCGTGACTTCAAACACTTTGTTACAGGTAATGTTCAAAATGTCCTCCGTTACCGAGGATACATGCATCCACCCTCCGTCGCATAGAATCCCTGATGCGCTGATGCAGCCCTGGAGAATGGCGTATTGTATCACAGCCGTCCACAATACGAGCACGAAGAGTCTCTATATTTGGTACCGGGGTTGCATAGACAAGAGCTTTCAAATGTCCCCATAAATGAAAGTCAAGAGGGTTGAGGTCAGGAGAGCGTGGAGACCTTGGAATTGGTCCGCTTCTACCAATCCATCGGTCACCGAATCTGTTGTTGAGAAGCGTACGAACACTTCGACTGAAATGTGCAGGAGCTCCATCGTGCATGAACCACATGTTCTACATCTACATCTACATCTACATTGATACTCCGCAAGCCACCCAACGGTGTGTGGCGGAGGGCACTTTACGTGCCACTGTCATTACCTCCCTTTCCTGTTCCAGTCGCGTGTGGTTCGCGGGAAGAACGACTGTCTGAAAGCCTCCGTGCGCGCTCTAATCTCTCTAATTTTACATTCGTGATCTCCTCGGGAAGTATAAGTAGGGGGAAGCAATATATTCGATACCTCATCCAGAAACGCACCCTCTCGAAACCTGGCGAGCAAGCTACACCGCGATGCAGAGCGCCTCTCTTGCAGAGTCTGCCACTTGAGTTTATTAAACATCTCCGTAACACTATCACGGCTACCAAATAACCCTGTGACGAAACGCGCCGCTCTTCTTTGGATCTTCTCTATCTCCTCCGTCAACCCGACCTGGTACGTATCCCACACTGATGAGCAATACTCAAGTATAGGTCGAACGAGTGTTTTGTAAGCCACCTCCTTTGTTGATGGACTACATTTTCTAAGCACTCTCCCAATGAATCTCAACCTGGTACCCGCCTTACCAACAATTAGTTTTATATGATCATTCCACTTCAAATCGTTCCGTACGCATACTCCCAGATATTTTACAGAAGTAACTGCTACCAGTGTTTGTTCCGCTATCATATAATCATACAATAAAGGATCCTTCTTTCTATGTATTCGCAATATATTACATTTGTCTATGTTAAGGGTCAGTTGCCACTCCCCGCACCAAGTGCCTATCCGCTGCAGATCTTCCTGTATTTCGCTACAATTTTCTAATGCAGCAACTTCTCTGTATACTACAGCATCATCCGCGAAAAGCCGCATGGAACTTCCGACACTATCTACTAAGTCATTTATATATATTGTGAAAAGCAATGGTCCCATAACACTCCCCTGTGACACGCCAGAGGTTACTTTAACGTCTGTAGACGTCTCTCCATTGATAACAACATGCTGTGTTCTGTTTGCTAAAAACTCTTCAATCCAGCCACACAGCTGGTCTGATATTCCGTAGGCTCTTACTTTGTTTATCAGGCGACAGTGCGGAACTGTATCGAACGCCTTCCGGAAGTCAAGAAAAATAGCATCTACCTGGGAGCCTGTATCTAATATTTTCTGGGTCTCATGAACAAATAAGGCGAGTTGGGCCTCACACGATCGCTGTTTCCGGAATCCATGTTGATTCCTACATAGTAGATTCTGGGTTTCCAGAAATGACATGATACGCGAGCAAAAAACATGTTCTAAAATTCTACAAGAGATCGACGTAAGAGATATAGGTCTATAGTTTTGCGCATCTGCTCGACGACCCTTCTTGAAGACTGGGACTATCTGTGCTCTTTTCCAATCATTTGGAACCCTCCGTTCCTCTAGAGACTTGCGGTACACGGCTGTTAGAAGGGGGGCAAGTTCTTTCGCGTACTCTGTGTAGAATCGAATTGGTATCCCGTCAGGTCCAGTGGACTTTCCTCTATTGAGTGATTCCAGTTGCTTTTCTATTCCTTGGACACTTATTTCGATGTCAGCCATTTTTTCGTTTGTGCGAGGATTTAGAGAAGGAACTGCAGTGCGGTCTTCCTCTGTGAAACAGCTTTGGAAAAAGGTGTTTAGTATTTCAGCTTTACGCGTGTCATCCTCTGTTTCAATGCCATCATCATCCCGTAGTGTCTGGATATGCTGTTTCGAGCCACTTACTGATTTAACGTAAGACCAGAACTTCCTAGGATTTTCTGTCAAGTCGGTACATAGAATTTTACTTTCGAATTCAATGAACGCTTCACGCATAGCCCTCCTTACGCTAACTTTGACATCGTTTAGCTTCAGTTTGTCTGAGAGGTTTTGGCTGCGTTTAAACTTGGAGTGGAGCTCTCTTTGCTTTCGCAGTAGTTTCCTAACTTTGTTGTTGTACCACGGTGGGTTTTTCCCGTCCCTCACAGTTTTACTCGGCACGTACCTGTCTAAAACGCATTTTACGATTGAGTCGTACTTGTAAAGGCACATGTTCTAGCAGCACAGGTAGAGTATCCCGTATGAAATCGTGATAACGTGCTCCATTGAGCGTAGGTGGAAACGTAGGTGACGAAACTAAAATGAGCTCTAACATGGAAATTAAGCGTTTCCGGATACATGTCCACATAACATCTTTTCTTTATTTGTGTGTGAGGAATGTTTCCTGAAAGTTTGGCCGTACCTTTTTGTAACACCCTGTATATTGGTTCTCCTTTAAGCTTCATCTTAATATACGACCAAACATTTTCGATCGGTTTTGCATTCGGCGACATTGCTGGCCAATCCATCGCGGACACCCCATTGTCTTGTTTCCACTCTGTGCAGAGACTGCTGCGATGTTTCAGATCATTATCCTCTAGAAACACCCACTTTGCCTCGTTCGAACCAAATAGCTTCCTAACGGACCTCAGAAGGCATTTTTTACACATATTGCACATTTTTCAGCGTTTAAAATGACTGTAAATAAGTGGAAATAGCCAAAACTACAACCGACAAAGAAATCATTCAACTCTCACACTGTTTACCAACACACTGTGCTAAAGCGCACAGAGTGCAGATTAGAGATCACTACTAGAGATGTTGCTGCGGACGTTACATTTAAAATTATGGCTTACACTTTCTTGTGGAACTAACTGTACCTCAAAGAAAACGATCTATTGACAAATAGTGAGCACGCATTCAGAAAATATCGTTCTTGTGAAACACAACTAGTTCTTTATTCACCCGAGGTAATGGTTGGTATAGTAACGGGATCTCAAATTTATTCTATATTTGCAGTAGGTTTTTGACACCGTTCCTCACAAGCGATTTCTAATCAAATTGCATGCCTGTGGAGTATCGTCTCAGTTCTAAGACTGGATTTGAAATTTCATGTAAAAAGGGTCACAGTTAATTGCCGGAAAGTGATCGAGTAAAACAGAAGTTATATCTGACGTTCCTCAAGGACGTCTTATAGGCCTTCCACCGTTCCTAATCTACATAAACGGCAACCCCGCGCAGACTTTGCCGATGATGCTGTCATTTACCGTCTCCTAAGGCCAGCAGAAGATCAAAACAAATTGCAAAATTTATTAGACAAGATATCTGTATGGTGCGAAAGGTGGCAACTGACTGAAAGGAACCAGCTAAATTATGGTTACGTGACAAATCATACTAATCTAAAGGTTGTTACTTCAACTAAATACTTAAGGTTACAGTTATGAATAACTGAAACTGAAACGAGCACATAGCTTGTGCGCAAAGACTGCGTTCTATTGACAGAACACTTGAAAGATGTAGTAGTTCTACCAAATAAATTGCCATCACTATGCTTGTTCGTCCTCTTCTGAAGAACTACTGCGCGGTATGGGATCTATACGCGATTCTACATCTACATTTATACTCCGCAAGCCACCCAACGGTGTGTGGCGGAGGGCACTTCACGTGCCACCGTCATCACCTCCCTTTTCTGTTCCAGTCGCGTATGGTTCGCGGGAAGAACGCCTGCCGGAAAGCCTCCGTGCGCGCTCGAATCTCTCTAATTTTACATTCGTGATTTCCTCGGGAGGTATAAGTACGAGATACATTCAAGTTCTAAGGCCTCCGATTTTTTTTCTAATTAACTTCTCACCCGAAATCGATAAAACTGACGTTACTACTCGACGTAATCGCCCTGCAGACGTACACATTTTTCACAACGCTGACGCCATGATTCCATGGCAGCGGCGAAGGCTTCTTTAGGCGTTTGTTTTGACCACTGGAAAATCGCTGAGGCAATAGCAGCACAGCTGGTGAATGTGCGGCCACGGAGAGTGTCTTTCATTGTTGGAAAAAGGCAAAAGTCACTAGGAGCCAGGTCAGGTGAGTAGGGAGCATGAGGAATCACTTCAAAGTTGTTATCACGAAGAAACTGTTGCGTAACGTTAGCTCGATGTGCTGGTGCCTTGTCTTGGTGAAACAGCAGACGCGCAGCCCTTCCCGGACGTTTTTGTTGCAGTGCAGGAAGGAATTTGTTCTTCAAAACATTTTCGTAGGATGCACCTGTTACCGTAGTGCCCTTTGGAACGCTATGGGTAAGGATTACGCCCTCGCTGTCCCAGAACATGGACACCATCATTTTTTCAGCGCTGGCAGTTACGCGAAATTTTTTTGGTGGCGGTGAATCTGTGTGCTTCCATTGAGCTCACTGGCGCTTTGTTTCTGGATTGAAAAATGGCATCCTCGTCTCATCCATTGTCACAACCGACGAAAAGAAAGTCCCATTCATGCTGTCGTTGCGCGTCAACATTGCTTGGCAACATGCCACACAGGCAGCCATGTGGTCATCCATCAGCATTGGTGGCACCCACCTGGATGACACTTTTCGCATTTTCAGGTCGTCATGCAGGATTGTGTGTACAGAACCCACAGAAATGCCAACTCTGGAGGCGATCTATTCAACAGTCATTCGGCGATCCCCCAAAACAATTCTCTCCACTTTCTCGATCATGTCGTCAGACCGGCTTGTGCGAGCTTGAGGTTGTTTCAGTTTGTTGTCACACGATGTTCTGCCTTCATTTAACTGTCGCACCCACGAACACACTTTTGACACATCCATAACTCAATCACCACATGTCTCCCTCAACTGTCAATGAATTTCAATTGGTTTCACACCACGCAAATTCAGAAAACGAATGATTGCACGCTGTTCAAGTAAGGAAAATGTCACCATTTTAAGTATTTAAAACAGTTCTCATTCTCGCCGCTGGCGGTAAAATTCCAACTGCTGTACGGTGCTGCCATCTCTGTGACGTATTGACAATGAACGCGGCCTCATTTTAAAACAATGCGCATGTTTCTATCTCTTTCCAGTCCGGAGAAAAAAAATCGGAGACCTTAGAACTTGAATGCACCTCATAGGGGGAAGCAATATATTCGATACCTCATCCAGAAACGCACCCTCTCGAGACCTGCAGCAAGCTACACCGCAATGCAGAGCGCCTCTCTTGAAGAGTCTGCCATTTGAGTTTGCTAAAAATCTCCGTAACGCTATCACGCTTATCAAATAACCCTGTGACGAAACGCGCCGCTCTTCTTTGGATCTTCTCTATCTCCTCCGTCAACCCGATCTGGTACAGATCCCACACTGATGAACAATACTCAAGTATAGGTCGAACGAGTGTTTTGTAAGCCACCTCCTTTGTTGATGGACTACATTTTCTAAGGACTCTCCCAATGAATCTCAACCTGGTACCCGCCTTTACCAACAATTAATTTTATATGATCGTTCCACTTCAAATCGTTCCGCACGCATACTCCCAGATATTTTACAGAAGTAACTGCTACCAGTGTTTGTTCCGCTATCATATAATCATACAATAAAGGATTCGCAACGAATTACATTTGTCGATGTTAAGGGTCAGTTGCCACTCACTGCACCAAGTGCCTATCTGCTGCAGATCTTCCTGCATTTCGTTACAATTTTCTAATGCTGCAACTTCTCTGTATACAACAGCATCATCCGCGAAAAGCCGCATGGAACTTCCGACACTATCTACTAGGTCATTTATATATATTGTGAAAATATTCGGGGTAGCAATCAATAAAACAAAGGCGTTTTCAGTTGTGGCAGTATCTTTTCACTAATTTTCAATCATCAACTTTCTCCTCCGAGTGCGGAAATATTCTTTTGGCGCCCATCTACATAGGAAGAAATTACCACTGTAATAAAATAAGAGAAATCAAATCTCTCACAGCAAGATTTAAATGATTGTTTTTCCCGCTATTTATTCTCAGAGTGAACAATAGAGAAATAGGTTGAAGGTGGTTCCATGAACTATCCATGAAGCACTTAATTGTAAATTTCAGAGCAGTCACGTGGATACAGATGTCGTTGTAGAAGTTCTGCTGGATAGGCTTTTGTGTAAAGGCTACAGCTGCAGCTGCAGAACTACATATCTCCTACTGCGCTGTCTCGTCCGCGAGGGAACCCACACCGATACCGTTATCCCCTCATCTAGCGCGCCATTTCTGCAGCTAGGGACCAAGTAATTTTGTACAAGTCTGCGATTTACTACGTCACATTACTATCGGTAGTAGTATCGTTTACAAGATACCAGACAGGTTCACAGTTCAGCAAGAGCTGACGGCAGAGAGGAGATTATACTGGTTTAATTTTATCCATTTCCGTCAGCGTTTCTTCCGTGACTACTACTTTCGTAATACAGTCGTATCGTGATTTTATTTCAATGCATGACGCATTTCGAGTCCTGGGTGCTCATCTTCAGGTTCTTTGACAATCTACATCGCTTATTTTTCTACATTTAGGTTAATTCTGGTTCTGGTGAGATTACAATGGTATATTACGAAGCGGGAACATTGTGAATATAAAGTTACAAACCTAATACAAATCGAAAAACAACTTACTGGTTCCTGTGGTGGATACATGATTGTTAAAGCACAGTATAAAGTGAACATGTTTGTGCACATATATACACTTTCCGTTCTGCAGTATATTTTGTAAACACAAGTCAAAGAACTTCAAATGTATAGATACTGCAACTCTACTAATACACAGGTGTTATTATTTCAAAAAAATAACAAAAAATAAATAAAACGGCGAAGATAAGTTTGGATTCCGCAGAAATGTTGGAACACGTGAGGCAATACTGACCCTACGACTTATCTTAGAAGCTAGCTTAAGGAAAGGCAAACCTACATTTCTAGCATTTGTGGACTTAGAAAAAGCTTTTGACAATGTTGATTGGAATACTCTCTTTCAAATTCTGAAGGTGGCAGGGGTAAAATATAGGAGGCGAAAGGCTATTTACAATTTGTACAGAAAGCAGATGGCAGTTATAAGAGTCGAGGGACATGAAAGGGAAGCAGCGGTTGGGAAGGGAGTGAGACAGGGTTGTAGCCTGTCCCCGATGTTATTCAATCTGTATATTGAGCAAGCAGTAAAGGAAACAAAAGAAAAATTCTGAGTAGGTATTAAAGTCCATGGAGAAGAAATAAAAACTTTGAGGTTCGCCGATGACATTGTAATTCTGTCAGAGACAGCAAAGGACTTGGAAGAGCAGTTGAACGGAATGGACAGTATCTTGAAAGGAGGATATAAGATGAACATCAACAAAAGCAAAACGAGGATGATGGAATGTAGTCGAATTAAGTCGGGTGATGCTGCGGGAATTAGATTAGGAAATGAGGCACTCAAAGTAGTAAAGGAGTTTTTCTATTTGGGGAGCAAAATAACTGATGATGGTCGAAGTAGAGAGGATATAAAATGTACACTGGCAATGGCAAGGAAAGCGTTTCAGAAGAAGAGAAATTTGTTAACATCGAGTATAGATTTAAGTGTCAGGAAGTCGTTTCTGAAAGTATTTGTATGGAGTGTAGCCATGAATGGAAGTGAAACATGGACGATAAATAGTTTGAACAAGAAGAGAATAGAAGTTTTCGAAATGTGGTGCTACAGAAGAATGCTGAAGATTAGATGGGTAGATCACATAACTAATGAGGAGGTATTGAATAGAATTGGGGAGAAGAGGAGTTTGTGGCACAAATTGACAAGAAGAAGGGACAGGTTGGTAGGACGTGTTCTGAGGCATCAAGGGATCACAAATTTAGCATTGGAGGGCAGCGTGGAGGGTAAAAATCGTAGAGGGAGACTAAGAGATGAATACACTAAGCAGATTCAGAAGGATGTAGGTTGCTGTAAGTACTGGGAGATGAAGAAGCTTGCACAGGATAAAGTATCATGGAGAGCTGCATCATACCAGTCTCAGGACTGAGGACAACAACAACAAGACACTTGTGTATTTGTAGAAATACAGTATCTTTACATCTGACTTCTTTTGACTTGAGTTTACAAAATGTACCGTAGAATGAAAAGTGTATGTATGTACATAAACATGTTTACTCATAGTATGCTTGAAAAACCATGTATCCACCACCGGAAAGCTATTTTTCGATTTGTATTAGTTTTGTAAATTTATATTCACAATATGCTCACTTTATAATATACCACTGTGATCTGAAAAGGACCAGAATTAACCTAAATGTGGAAAGGTAATTGATGTAGACTGTCAAAGAACCTGAAAATGAGCCCTCAGGGCAACAAAATTCAGATGCATCGTGTATTATAATAAAATCACGATTGTGACAGAAGGCTGTTGTTCTTTGTTTCACAAGAGTACACTACTGCTTAGCGACCATATTGATGCCCCGATTTTTACACCCCATGGCTGTAAGTGTGCTCAAGCAGTATTTTCTGGAACCTGACCTCAGTTGGTTTTGTATGTCCATCCTCCTGACTGAATGTTTGTGGGACTTCAGCTGTTCCCTTACGTAATAAAATGAAACACCTGCAGCCGTCCTTTCGGTGACTCAATACATCATCTTCAGGCCTCAGCTGACGCTGAGGGGGTCAACACCAACGTATATACGATCACATCAGTTGCCAACAATTATGAACTGGCTTCCGCAGAATGCTGTAACTGGGAATTGCAGTTACAATATTCTACAGAATATCAATTCATAGATGTTGGCCACTGATGGGATCGTGTATACGATGGTGTTCACTCCCCCACCGTTAGTTAAGGCCTGAAGATGGTGTACTGAGCCAGCGAAACTGGTTTCTATATAATAAATACACTCCTGGAAATTGAAATAAGAACACCATGAATTCATTGTCCCTGGAAGGGGAAACTTTATTGACACATTCCAGGGGTCAGATACATCACGTGATCACACTGACAGAACCACAGGCACATAGACACAGGCAACAGAGCATGCACAATGTCGGCACTAGTACAGTGTATATCCACCTTTCGCAGCAATGTAAGGCTGCTATTCTCCCATGGAGACGATCGTAGAGATGCTGGATGTAGTCCTGTGGAACGGCTTGCCATGCCATTTCCACCTGGCGCCTCAGTTGGACCAGTGTTCGTGCTGGACGTGCAGACCGCGTGAGACGACGCTTCATCCAGTCCCAAACATGCTCAATGGGGGACAGATCCGGAGATCTTGCTGGCCAGGGTAGTTGACTTACACCTTCTAGAGCACGTTGGGTGGCACGGGATACATGCGGACGTGCATTGTCCTGTTGGAACAGCAAGTTCCCTTGCCGGTCTAGGAATGGTAGAACGATGGGTTCGATGACGGTTTGGATGTACCGTGCACTATTCAGTGTCCCCTCGACGATCACCAGTGATGTACGGCCAGTGTAGGAGATCGCTCCCCACACCATGATGCCGGGTGTTGGCCCTGTGTGCCTCGGTCGTATGCAGTCCTGATTGTGGCGCTCACCTGCACGGCGCCAAACACGCATACGACCATCATTGGCACCAAGGCAGAAGCGACTCTCATCGCTGAAGACGACACGTCTCCATTCGTCCCTCCATTCACGCCTGTCGCGACACCGCTGGAGGCGGGCTGCACGATGTTGGGGCGTGAGCGGAAGACGGCCTAACGGTGTGCGGGACCGTAGCCCAGCTTCATGGAGACGGTTGCGAATGGTCCTCGCCGATACCCCAGGAGCAACAGTGTCCCTAATTTGCTGGGAAGTGGCGGTGCGGTCCCCTACGGCACTGCGTAGGATCCTACGGTCTTGGCGTGCATCCGTGCGTCGCTGCGGTCCGGTCCCAGGTCGACGGGCACGTGCACCTTTCGCCGACCACTGGCGACAACATCGATGTACTGTGGAGACCTCACGCCCCACGTGTTGAGCAATTCGGCGGTACGTCCACCCGGCCTCCCGCATGCCCACTATACGCCCTCGCTCAAAGTCCGTCAACTGCACATACGGTTCACGCCCACGCTGTCGCGGCATGCTACCAGTGTTAAAGACTGCGATGGAGCTCCGTATGCCACGGCAAACTGGCTGACACTGACGGCGGCGGTGCACAAATGCTGCGCAGCTAGCGCCATTCGACGGCCAACACCGCGGTTCCTGGTGTGTCCGCTGTGCCGTGCGTGTGATCATTGCTTGTACAGCCCTCTCGCAGTGTCCGGAGCAAGTATGGTGGGTCTGACACACCGGTGTCAATGTGTTCTTTTTTCCATTTCCAGGAGTGTAGCATCGAAAGGACGGCTGCAGGTGTTTCATTATATTACATGACCTCTGTTGTGTTGAGCACGGCAGATCTCAATGCCATCGAGTGAGATGCACGCACCGCGGACCCAACTCTGAACATTCCTCACATCATGCGATGACTCTCTAGCACTTTGGTGCCCCGTGGAGTATGCACCACCAAAGGTTGCTGCAGTTCTAATGATGGAAGTGGGTGCTCCATACTACCAGCTAGGTCTCTCCAGTTCAATTATTCCTGCACGGTTGTCACTGACATTTTGTACCATAGGTAAAAAAAAAGTATTACAATTCCATGAGGACTTCTAAAGGAAACTAAATATTCTTTAATATTGTTCCAAAAAAGGCCAAAATGGTTCGATATCACTGAAGTATGCTGATAATGGAAGGTGAGATGTATTTGTTATTTCATTTTCACTCTCCATCCTACCTCTGTGGTTAATCACACAACTGCCCTAGCACTTTATGCCTGGGCTCCACTGACGCCACCACAGAATTATCTTGACGAATATGTTGCACAGGCAACAGCTATTTGGATATGGCGCTTTAGTATTTTAAATCTTGAGCTAGCTTTGGTCTCATATCGGTGACATACATATACATACCACTCAGTTTGTTGATCTTTCAGAACCATATGTTCGAACGGAAGGCGTTTCACAAGTATCAGTTTTAGGTCCATTTCTTTCTTTGTTTTTAGTATACATAAGCGACTCCGCATTAGACGTTAGGGATTCAAAGCCATTGCAATATGCAGATGACATCAGTCTATTGATCGGAGGGAATAATAACGAATAAGATCTTACTGCGTCTGCAAAAAATATCATGAAGGAAGTGTCAGTGGTTTACCAGAAACAGACCAAGATTTAAATCTTCAGAAAATAACAGTCATGAACTCCCGTACAGAACAAAACAAAACTGCAGCACAACCAGTAATATGTGTGGATAACCAAAACACTATTGCTGTTACCGAAATTAAATTTCTTGAAATTCCTGTTTAAAAAAAGAAGCTTGAATGGAGTTATATCACATACTTAAATTCGAACCTAGCACAAATGACCTATGTACTAAGAGTTCTTTGGTGCTGCAACACTTAGCGCCGTATACTTTGCTCACGTACATTCATTACTGAAGTATAGTATCATTTTCTAGGTAAATGCACACCATACGAAGGCAGTTTTCAGGAAATAAAATATAGTTATAAGAATAATGAAACATGCAAGAAGCAGAAAACCATTCAAATTTTTTTTAAAAGTTCTAAACGCCTTATCCCTTCACTGCATTTATATACTGAAAGTAGTTATGCATGTCAAAAAAGCTGATTTAAATAATGGAACCTGCACCAGTTACATATATTTTGCTGCTTAGCAGAAATGCATTTGAAAATGAGAATAAATTCTCGGAACGTGTTGTGTTAAGCAGAAAAAAATAAGCAAACAGTGCAGTTTTCGTTATTTAAATGATGAATGACATAGTTTCAGGCTTTCCCAAAACACCTAATATGATGAACGAAATTAACAAAAAATATGTGCTGAAGAAACAAAACTGGACGGCCCTGCCCATAGTGCTCCTAACGTTCTCAACTGGGGAGAGATCCAGCGACCTTGCAGGCCGAGATAGGGTTTGGCATGAACAAAGACAAACAGAAGGAACCTTCGCCGTGTATGGGCAGGCATTATCTTGCTGAAATGTAAGCCCAGCATGGCTTGCCATGAACAGCAACAAAGCGGGACGTAGAATACGACGTACCGCTGTGCTGTAAGGGTGACGTGGATGACATGGGGGATCGATAGATTGGGTTGTATGGGCGCAGAACGGCAAGGTCTTCAGCGCCCGCTCAGTAACAGATTGAGACGGGTCTCAAGAAAATACTCAGAACAGTAAGATAAAACAGAACGTAAAACACAGGTAACAAGGTTGGAAAAATATGTGCCTACCAACACCGAAACGTGGGACGAAGCATGCCGTCAGCAGTAAAACATGGACAAACAAGAAGGAAGTGGTAGAGGGAGCTAAAAAAATATAGCAGATGGAAGTGGCCGGCTGGCCGCAAGGAAAAAAGGGAGGAGCCAGCCACTTTGCAATACACTAAAACCTCCGCCTAAAAGTTAAGGCCAGAGTCCAGACACAAAACTTTAAAAACCTAGACACACACGTATCATCATTAGCTAAAACACAGGGCAGATCCCCATCAACTTGTGCTTCTGCCCTTGCATCACGGTATAAAATGCAGTCTGTTAAAATGTGGCGGACAGAGATGTGCACACCACAAGCATCACAAAACGGTGGATCCTCCCGCCGTAATAGAAAGCTATGTGTGAGAGGACAGTGCCCAATCCGAAGACGCGTGAGGGTCACTTCCTTGCGCCTGAGCAACCGGCAGGAGGAACGCCATGGCCGAGTTGTTGACTTCACCAACCGCAAATTATTGGCCGTCACCGCCAGCCATTCTTCCTCCCACAACTCCATGCACTTCTTGTGGAGTGCAGAAATGACACAGTGCAAGGGAATAGGACACTGGACCACATCCTGCTCTCTGCAGGCGTCCTTGGCAGCCCGACCGGCCTGTTCATTGTCCCTTATTCCTACATGACCAGGCACCCAGCAGAAGGACACCTCCTTACCCCGCCATTGGAGCAAGTACAGTTGGTCATATATCAGCTGGACCATCTCCTCAGTTGGGTACAGATTCTGCAATGATTGTAAGGCACTAAGAGAATCGGAGCAGAGGAGAAATCGATTGCCCCGAACACGATTCATCTGCTCCAGTGCCTTCAGGATCGCGTGGAGCTCCGCTGCGAAAACGGTATATTCATCATGGAGGCGAATCCGGGTAACATGATCAGGGAACACTACAGAACAGCCAAGGAAGTCAACCAGACTATCACTCCTGGTTGTCTGGCTGTATGGCGGTCCAGTCAGATTGGTATTCCGCAGCTCTCTGAGGCTCCTCCAGACATATCTCCGGCCTGAAACCCAATTGACTGGAGTAGAACAGTCTTCAGTGAAGAGCCCCGCTTCGAACTGAGCGCCGACAACCAGCGAATACGTGTTTGGAGACGCCCTAGACAGCGGTGGGAGACCAATCTGAAGTCGTCCGCCATTCGTCCGGCTCCCACGAGTGGTGGTCTGGCGTGCCATTTCTTTTCATAGCAGGACCACTTTGATTGTCATGCGCAGTAACCTCACGGCACAGCTGTGCGTTGACGATATTCCACGTTCCGTTTTGTTGCCCTTCATTGCAACCCGTTCTCATTAACATTTCAGCAAGATAATGCCAGCCCCCACATGGCGAAGGTTCCTACTGCTCGTCTTCGTGCTTGCCAAACCCTAATGTCAGCGGATCTCTCCCCAATCGAGAAAGTTCGTAGCCCTAGAGGCAGGGCCTTCCAACCAACTCGGGATTTTGACGATCTAAAGCGCCAATATGACAGAATTTGGCGCGATATCCTTCAGGAGCGCATCCAGCAGCCCTATCAATCAGTGACAAGCCGAATAACTGCTTGCATAACGGCCGAAGATGGACCAACGCGTTACTAACTTGCTCAATTTGTGAAGCTCTTGGTTTTGAGTAAATCGTCCAATTTTTCTGAAATTGTAATCTTTTGTTTGTCTGCACATGTGCTTTACGTTTACCGAATTCCGTCCCATTTGGATAATTCCTTCTTGGTGCGCTTTTTTTTCTTAGAGTGTATTTTCATTTCACGCCATTTCACTGCTGATTGTTCAGTTTGAACTGGTACTGTCACCAGTAATCGAACCGAGATTACCGCATGCTTTTCTTCTCAGTTACTTACATAAAAATTCTGAACTTGTTTATCAAATTTCGCTTCCTTTGGCGGCAAATTTTCTAAAACTTAGCTACTTACTGGCGAATTTTCTTTGTATTGAACGCAAATTGTTAACCTTAAAGCGTAAATTGTTAACCTTGAAATGAGACAATATTTTGTGCATAGTTATTGATGGAGAGTCATCTATCAAAACAGAAGTGATTTCTGGCGTTCCCTAAGTTAGTGTTATAGATCCTCTGTTGTTCCTTATCGATATAAACAATTGAGGAGACAATCTGAGCATGCATCTCAGTTTATTTGCAGATGATGCTCTCGTTTATCGTCTAGTAAAGTTGTGAGAAGATCAAAACAAATTGCAAAACGGTTTAGAAAAGATATGTGTATGGTGCGAAAATTGGCAATCGACCGTAAATAATGAAAACTGTGTGGGCATCCACAGGATTCCTAAAACGAATCTTTCGCAATCCCGTCTTGTTTGAATAATTCCTTCTTGATGCGTCAATTTTTTTTTCGTGTATGTTCCCAGTTAACCTGCCGTGCGTAACCGTAACGACTCTATTGCTGACCTAAGTACTGCTGTTAGCTTCAGACATAGTGTTGTGTAAAGTAACACGCTGCTCAGACAAACGAAGGACACGACAAAAGCAAATCCCAGCACGACCGTTAAAAAAATGTAATCCGCTATAAATTTTAAGGTTTGCTAGAATAGTATAGTGCTTTACTAGGCACGGTACTATTTGAGATGGCTTGCCTTCAAAATGGTTCAAATGGCTCTGAGCACTATGCGACTTAACTTCTGAGGTCATCAGTCGCCTAGAACTTAGAACTAATTAAAACTAACTAACCTAAGGACATCACACACATCCATGCCCGAGGCAGGATTCGAACCTGCGACCGTAGCGGTCGCTCGGTTCCAGACTGTAGCGCCTAGAACCGCACGGCCACTCCGGCCGGCGGTTTGCCTTACCTTGGAGCTGTATTGCCTAGCCAGTTATAAGGGATCTATAGTTTTACGTGGACTGCGAACTCCGATGCAGCCCAGCATGTTTCAGATTAACGAACTTTGCCAGAGGCGAAGGGCGTGGCAAGTGAGAAATAAAAATCCTAGTACTACTCGGGGATCGAACCCCACACCTTTGTACTCGTCTGGCACTTACGTACTTTATTTATACTGACTCAACTACACACACGCAGCTGAAGGAAGGAACGAATGCTGATGAGGGATAACGTCCCGTCGATGACGAGATCATTGGAGAGGGAGCACAAACTCGAATCGGGTGAGCATGGGGAGAAAATCGGTCGTGTACTTTCAGAAGAACCACCCTGGAATTCGCCTTCTGTGATTTAGGAAAATCTCGGAAAATCACATCTGGGTTGCTGGCTGGGTATTCCAATCGGCGTCCTCCTTATTACCCGTCCAAAGTCTTAAGACTCGACACCTCTGTCAGTGTCCACACCTATCTGTGATAACCATGAACTGAGACGGCAGAGTTATGTAGTAACGGCGAACATAACAGACGACGTGACCGAGCTTATTTTCTGATTGTTTGTTGCTATAACAGTGTTCTGTAAATAACTATGTCAGCCAGTCTGATACTTTTATCCACGTACCGATGCAAACGAGGGAACACGGAAGCAACTGGTATTACCTGTCAGCGGATTACATGTTTGGATTAAGTGGTTTCCTGTGCGATATTATTGCGATGTCTTGTTTGTATGCACTGCGATCAGGAGACATAATCGAGGAAATGATAACAGAATAACATCAGAGAGAATTCCTGAGGGTATATGCGTTCCGTCATTACAGCTACGAGAAAATGCTTTTTGCCCCACCAGACGCGTTTCGCTTTATTCAGATAAAGCATCATCAGTCGTCTGTAACTAAAGACATTTACAATCTGATTTGTTTTTAAGATGGAAAAACAATTTGTTGGTTTTTGCTTAAGGTAGTTTCTGCTTGGTGTCTCGCCTATATATGCAAATGCCGTGTGCTAGCATGTCTTTGGTCTCTTGCTTCATTGAACACCGACACTTGCAGTCTAATTTTTCGCTGCTTTGCAGAACTGACTTATTTTACGTTTTTCATAGCACACGTTTTCGAACACCATTGTTTACTGTTCATTTGTAAGCGTGTATTGTGTTTTTTAGTGTTGCCAACATTGCCAGAAGTTTGTCTTTGATATGTAGTTTTTTGTACTCAGTCATACAGGATGACAATTATTGAATTACATGAAAAAACTTAAATTAGTTACAAACTACGGCATGCATACACTTTATTCAACCTTCTGATTTAGGTGGCGACGATGTGGCGCAGACGAAACCAGAAATTCTGCACGACCCGCAGAAGTGTCGGAACATCGATGCTGTCGATGACCTGCTGAATGTCTGTTTTCTGCTCAGCAATGGTTTTGGTGTTATTGCTGTACGCCTTGGCACTAACACAGCCTGCAAAAAGGAATCGCATGTGTTCAGATCCGGGGAATAAGCGGGCAATCGAGGCCCATGCTAGTGGCCTCTGGGTACCCCAGAGCCAGAATGCGGTCCCCAAAGTGCTCCTCCAGGACATCAAACACTCTCCTGCTACGATGGGGTCGAGCTCCGTCTTGCATGAACCACATCTTGTCGAAGTCAGGGTCACTTTGGATAATGGGGATTAAATCATCTTCCAAAACCTTCACATACTGTACGATACGGATCATCAAGGAATATCGCACAGATTATTCCGTGACACCACACAGTCACTCGTTGAAGGTGAAGAGACTTCTCGATCGCGAAATGCGGATTCTCAGTGCCCCAAATGCACCAGTTTTGCTTACTGATGAACCCATCTAAATGGAATGGCCAACAAAGACAAGGCCCATGCGCATGCTAATTCCCATCATGCCCCGTGGCCAACCGTGCAGTTTGAACGTCCTAACGAAAACTGCTCGGAAGTTATGCAGATTTTATTTCATATAGTTCAATAATTGTCAGCCTGTATGTGTGTTACTCTATTTAATTATGTTGCTGTGTATTTATATACTGTGTAAGACTAATGAAGGAATAACGATGGTGTGATCTATTTTGTGTGTGTGTGTGTGTGTGTGTGTGTGTGTGTGTGTGTGTGTGGTGCCGTGAATAAGTGCGGGAGGGAGAAGCAAAGATGAGTAATGGACATAAGTGCATAGTAGTGTGATGGAGAGAGTGAGTTGGAGGAAAAGGTGAAGAGCAAGAAGTGAAATGAAATTGGGGGGGGGGGGGGGAGGGTGAATGATGGATAAGGTTCTTTTCTTTGTCATGTGTATAGCGTCTGGTTTCCAGTATTTACTTCGTCACTGAGCAACTGCTTATTTTGTGTCAATGCTTTGTGTATGTGGAAACTTACTCGGAAACGGAGGAAGTGTCTGCCTTTACATCGATCAGCAACTAATGCAGTACAGTATGGTCGTGGTCTGTTAGGATGGCTAGCCTATCCTAGCCCGGTGAGACGTCTGGGCTTCGCACATCAGCACATCTGGGGGCTCGCTTGCGACGTCGGCGCTGGGTGTGGTGATGTCATAGTTAAACTCAGCTGACTAGGGTCCCAGGTTTGGTGGACGAGTCCAGCAAATAACCAAGATCTTGACTAAAACAACACATTTACTCTGTACGGGACATGACTAGCAGTAGCCTATCCACATACAACAAGATGTCCAAGGGCACAGTTCTTCAGAAAGGCGCCACCCCATTGGATGGGCGCCAGTGACCGCTATGTTTGGGCAGGAGGACTGCTCTAATCATCAGATACGAATGGCGATGCTCAGTGACCTAAGGTGGTGGCCATGAGGGCCTGTCAGTAGTGTCAGCTACACTATATGATACCTATTAGCGAACATTAATATGAGTGTCCCCACCCTTCGCCTTTATGACTGCTTGAGTTCTGCTGTGGAAACTTTCAATGAATATCCGTGGCAGCCCATTCTTCCTCAAGAGCCGACGCTGGGGTCTGGAGTGAAGGCGACGTTCCAACTCATCCCAAAAATGTTCCATTGGTTTTGAGGTCGGGACTTTGGAAAGTCTAGTCCATTTCAAGAATTTTATGGACCACAGATCATTGTCTCGTGGATGGTACTCTATGACTAAATATATTGTCATGCTGGTACAAACAATCGCAACAAGGCGACTTCAGTGATGGCCCTACACATAATGGCAGCTAACGTTTTCCAGGAATTCGCCAAACCCAAACCATTCGGTCGTCTTGTCACAGAGTATAACGAAATTAGTCACTCCAAATGACTCGTTCCCAGTCATCCACTGTCCAGTGGCGTCGTTCTTGTCGCCACTTCAAACTTCGCCTAGCACTGATTATAGAAATGCTTGGCGTATGAAGAGTTGCTCGGCATTGTTCCCCATTTCTTTCAACTCCCTACACACAGACCTTTTGTTAGATGGACTGCTTGGAGCACTTTGGAACTCACAATTGATTCATTTCCCTGACTTCACACGCTATTTTACAACCAACCTCCGCAATGCTCACACCGTGCTCAGTTGTTTCTTTGACTTTTCATGTCACGGCGGCCTCTCTAACAGTCGACTAACAGCAGCTAAAGAAAAGTTGTGACGTCTCTGATGTATTTGTTACTTACGTTGTCATCCACATTCGAATTCACTGAGCTCTCTTAACCGACCCAATCTGCTGTTACAGCTTTTCTACTGACAACCCAATTCTCCCCGCCTCCTTTTTTATAGGCGGGTCGTACGTCTTGTGACAACTAAAGGGCAATTCCGCATTACATCCGAGTTTCCGGGTACTTTTGATCAGATTTTGTACTTCCGTGTTATTAGTTAGCAGTGTAGTAGTCAGATTGACATGTGCCCATTTAACACTGCCATAATCGGCTACAGGCTGGAACACGAATGCCACCCTTCATCCACAAAGGAGGTAGTGTGCGGTTCTTATAACGCAGTCGTAAGTCGAAACTGCAGAAATTGGACTTTCGGCCGTTTGCGACTCACGTACTCAATGTACTCCCAGTATTACGTACAATGAATGTGCTAGGTACCACTTGTAATTCGGCGCACCATGGTCAAGACGTCATTTGTGCTATGACGCATAGAACTTTTCGTCTTATCCCCTACGCTGAAACTATGACCACTTTCGAGTTATTTAGTGCTTGCGAGACAGAGGATATACACTGATGAGCCAGAACAATATAACCACCGACCTACTGTCGATATAAACCCGTCCAAGCGATAGCAGCGTCACCTGGCGAGGAATGATTGCTAGCCAGACACATGCACGGTGCACGTTATATCACTGAGCGTGCTGTCCGTGTGTAGAATGGTAAGGTGCACGATCTGTTTGAGTCTGAGCGAGGGCAGATAGTAATGGCCTGGAGGCTCGGCATGAGCATTTCGGAAATAACACGACTTGTTGGTAAGTGTCTTCAACATGTAACGAAACAAAGGTAAAACCGCATCCAACCCCAACTCATTACAGAGTCGGACGTCGTAGGCTGGACAGACAGATAAAACAGGACAGGCAGCGGACTGTGATGGAACTAACACCAAACTTTAATGCTGGGCAGAGTAAAAGTGTGTCTGAAGACATTGTGCCCTGAACGCTCCTAACGATGGGCCTCCGCAGCTGACGACTCATGCATGTGCAATGTTAACACCACGACATTGGCAACTACGACTCAAATAGTCAAGTGACCATCGACACTGGACGTTGGCGCAGTGGTAGAGCGTTGCATGGTCTGACGAGTCCCGATACCTTCTTCATCATGCTGATGGGAGGGCGCGAATCTGTCGTTTTCCAGGAGAACAGCTCTTTGACACCTGCGGGATGAGACAAGCTGGTGATGGCTCTATTATGCTCTGGTGAACATTCACGTGGGCATCCATGGATCCAGTTGTGCTAGTGCAAGGCACAATGACGGCCAAGGAGCATCGTACAGTGGTTGCAGAAAACGTTCACCCCATCATGATGATCATGTTTCCGGACGGCAGAGGCATTTTTCAACAATATAATACGACATGTCACAAGCACAGCTGTGTCATGCAGTGGTTTGAGGAACACAGTGGCAGATTCCTATTGAGGTGCTGGCCCTCCAACCCACCACATCTGGACCGGATCACACACATCTGGGCCGGCCCGAGTGGTCGAGAGGTTCTAGGCGCTACAGTCTGGAACCGTGCGACCGCTACGGTCGCAGGTTCGAATCCTGCCTCGGGCAGGGATGTGTGTGATGTCCTTAGCTTGGTTAGGTTTAAGTAGTTCTAAGTTCTAGGGGACTGATGACCTCAGAAGTTAAGTCCCATAGTGCTCAGAGCCATTTGAACCATTTGAACACACATCTGGAATGTGATTGAACTTGGCGTCAGAGCTCATTGCCCCCTCCCTGGAATTTACGGGAATTAGGTGACTTGTGGTGCCAACTCCCTCCAGCGATCTACCAAGGGCTCACAGTCTCCATGCCATGACACGTTGCTGCTGTTATTCATACCAAAGGTTGACATACTGGCTATTAGGCAGGTGGTGACAACGTTCTGGCTGATCATTGTAATATGTGTTACTGATTGATTTGTTGTGGTCATCGGTAATCAGATGGTACTCAGGTGTGCACCCTCTGTTTTTCCCCAACAGGTAGTGAACAATGATTGCTAATTTCATTGTAGGATACAACCATGCCCCACCAACAAATACCGTACAAACTCCTCTTTAACAATTGCAGCCAGGATGCTACACATGTTGGACACAGTGTACGGGTGATGTGTCGCTGCCTCCAACAGTGGTCTGTGGAACATTCCCACACCTGTAGACCAGGTTCTGGACCTCCGCTCTGTACAGACGCACTTCAAGATCGACGCATTGTTCGAGCAGTGGTGGCCGACCGAACGTCATCCAGGGAAGAAATTTGCGCATGTACTGTGCTACCGAGCACCACGGGGAACCATCTGCTTGCAGCAAGATTACGATCACTTGTGTCCCTGGCCAGGCAGCCACCAACACCACGACACCGCCAAGCATGTCTACTTTGCTGTCGTGAAAGAGTCGACTGAAGGATGGCATGGTACTCTGTTGTTTTCAGTGATGGGAGTAAGTTGTGTCTGTAAGCGAGTGATGGAAGTGCGAGTGCATAGCGTGACCTGGTGAGCAACCTATTCCTGAGTGCATGTCCCCACGATACAAATGTACCATCCCAGGCCTCATCCTGTGGGGAACCATAAGTTACGACTCGAGCTCACATTTGGTGTTCCTCCAGCACAGAGGAACAAGTGCCCACTACATTGTGGGCTACCGTCATTTCTTCGACAGGAATGTAATACGCTCTTTCAGCAGGATAGTGCAAGTCCACAGATGGAAATCAACTGCCCTGTCCGGAAAGAGCGCCAGATCTCTTGCCAAAGAACGCAGATGGGACATGGTGAAGTGAGAACTTATTCGTCCTCCACAGCCTGCAAGAACCATTGCTGAATCTCAACAAAGGGTGAAAGATGCTTGAGACAGATTATTGCATGATGTCATTCGAGACTACGGTTGTTTTCATGCGGGAATATACGCCTGCGTTGCCGTCAGAGAGTGGTGCACTGTGTACTTGGTCTGTTCAAAAATTGCGGAACTTTGTCCACAAAAATTTTGTTCGCTTACCTTTCACTTATTGTCTCTTGCCAAATACTCTTCTTCACAAGTGATACACCGCTCCCAACGCCGTTTCTATTTCCGGAAGCACTGTGGATTCGCCTCTTGCTGTATCGCGCTAAGCGCCATCTACTAATTTTCTCTTATCTCGTCTGACGTTGCAAATCATCGTCCATTCAACGGGGTGTTCAACTTTGGATCTAAAGAAGAGTCTGCAGGGACGAAGGGGCCAGGTCCGGAGAGTACAGAGGATGAGGCAGCACAGTGATTACGTTTTTTGTGCAATAGCCACACCAACAGAATGAAGGTTGGTTGGTTGGTTGATTTGGGGGAGGTGACCAATTAGCGAGGTCATTGATCTCATCGGATTAAGGAAGGATGGGGAAGAAAGCCGGCTGTACTCTTTCAAAGGAACCATCCCGGCATTTGGCTGAAGCGATTTAGAGAAATCACGGAAAACCTAAATCAGGGTGGCCGGACGCGGGTTTGAAACGTCGCCCTCCCGAATCCGAGTCCAGTGGGCTAACAACTGCGCACCTGAATCAGTAGGGATGAATGCGCGGATGCGTTATCGTGATACAAGAGCCATGAACTGTCACGCCACATTACAGACCGTTTCCTTCTCACATTTTCTCACAGGCGTCGTAACACGTCCCGATAGTACCATTCATTAGCAGTTTGTCCCTAGGGCACGAATTCAAGATGAACTAATCCTTCGAAGTCAAAGAAAACCATCAGTATGGCTTTGACATTTGATCTGACCTGACCTGACCACCTTTTTTTATCTTTCCCGACCCATTGTGGAGACTGAACCTTGGCCTCCTCTGCAATCTCTCGGACAGTCAGTCTTCGATTGGCACGCACAATTTCGTTGATTTTACCAACATGAGCGTCGTCGGTAGACATCGAAGGACATCCTGAACGAGGGTCATCTTTTAACTTCCGTCAGGCCATTTTTAAACGGTGTGAACCATTCGTAACACCGAGTATGGCTTAAGCACTCATCGCCGTAGGCTTCCTGCGTCATTAGGTGTGTCTCGAAAGATTTTCTTGAATTTCGCGCAAAATTTAGGGCAGACGCATTGCTAGTCTACGTTAGCCTCACTGCAGGTGAAGAACAAGTACTGCTATAAACACTACATTCTCATAGCCAGTGACGTAAACTAACAGACGCCAACTACATTAGTAACTGAGCTAACTGCGATTGCGACTGACTTTGTCTGCGACTGGGCTGACTGTCTGTGACTGACTGGGTGACTGACTGGGCCATCGGGTCCGTGGTGGTGATATAAATACTGGTGGTCAAGAGGGCGTTGGCAGAGCATTGCTTGCGAGTCTGTCTTTGGCCTCTCTCCAGATAAGTGCGCTTGATTCAGCGCCTGTTATCGATCTTCTTCCAACCTCTTTGCTGACCGGTGTGCTGGTGACAGCTTACTGCAGTACATTATCTATGTGAGATTTCTTTTTTCAGTAATAAATTTATAAAAAAAAAAAACTAGCACGGAAATGGCCGATTGATGAACATTTGGACAACTGAATTCGAATTGCAGCCTCTAGCTACTCTCCCTACATTAAAAATCTTGTTGATGACAAAAAATAGTGTCATTCTTCTCACTGAAACAAGTAAGTCTGATAAAGCCCGCCTGATTAGCCAGGCAGTCTAACATACGGCTTTCCAGATTGGGAAGGAGCGCATAGTCCTCGGTACGAATCCGCCCGGTGGACTTGTGTCGAGGTCCAGTGAGCTGGCCAGTGTGTGGATGGTTTTTTGGCGGTTTTCCATCTGCCTCAGCGAATGTGGGCTGGTTCCCCTTACTCCGCCTCAGCTACGCTATGTCGGCGATGGCCAAGTTCTCTACACATGCGTGCACCATTACTCTACCACGCAAACATAGGAGTTGCACTCGTCTGGTGCACAATAACCCTGGTTCGGTGTGGGGCGGCAGACTGGTGAAGTGGACTGCGATAGTCGTTGTGGGGTTGTGGACCATTGCATCTGTGGCGGGGATGGAGCCTCTCCGTCGTTTCTAGGCCCCCAGTTAACATAAAATACAATACAATAAAAGTCTGATAAAAATTCTGTGCCTTCATTTGTAATTCATTACTATTCTTCTCTTTCTCTGTCTTACAAACAGTTAAATTGAAATTCATTTGTTATTACTGGAAACCTAAGTTTATAGGCAATAGATAAAAGTAAGACTTTTTAACAGTTTTTATTTCTGCGGTAGGTTCTTCTGGTAACTCACAGTATTGTTTAAAATCTCTATTCTTGCTAAGAAGCTTCGTAAGTTTGACGACCATTGTTTTATAGGATTTGTATATTCATCCAGATTCGTCCTTCATCACACACGAGGATATCTACGTCTCTTCTATGAATTACCTTGTCAGTGCTACTGTCGTAGCAGATATGTTAAAGCCGTCCTCATTTTGAGACTGGGACCCGCCACGTTTCAAATCCACGTGTGTATATATGTTTTATCCTCCGAAGACGATTAACGAACAGCAAGAAGGCTAAGGATTGATTAAAGGGAATTCTGTGTGAAGAAATTGTCTCGACGCAACTCTCCTGTAATGCCTCTTTTACAGGAGCGACTTTGCTATCACAGTCTGCTATCACAGTCTGAGTCTGGCAACTGAGTCTATTGCAGCGTCCCTGGAGTATTTCTCCTGTAAAGAGACTCGCTTTTCACGAGTGGTCGTTTTTGTTTACACTTCTGTGCCAGACTAGCGTGTGTTGTGATTGCTTCCGGTTATGCTACATCTGAATGGTGAAAGTGAGGTTATGAGGAACCGTTGTTACAAAACATTGGAACATAGTAGCAGTCTGTCACTAATAACAGAAAAAATTGTTGAGGCTTTCATGGCCACTCTTTGACATATTTCGTTTTGGCTTTTGGCTCGGGATATTCGACCGATGTTTATTTAATGATTTTTCTGGCATTTCTGCCAGCACGAGTGGCTGGCATTGTCAAAGATACGCCCTGAACTGCAGGTGCCAGTCTGGAGACGAGCCTATGGTAGGAGATCATACATGCTCAAGTCAAATTAATGTGTCCGCCGCCTATGTTCGACGTCAACGTGCAATAAACACTCCCAGATGGCAGATGGCAACACTAAAAGTGGAGGGTACATAAAGCGTGTCGGGGGGGGATTAGGAAAATAGTGCAGACGTCATCGTAATGCGGAAACGGAGCGATTTATCTGACATCAAAAAGGGCAGGATCATTGACTTTAGGGCCAAGGTGGAAGAATTTCCAAAACTGTTGAGTTTGTAAACTGTTTGTATGCCACCATGGTTAAAGTACGCCGTGCTTGGCAAAATGGCACTATCGGAAACTGGCGCGGAGGCAACTGTGGTGCACCACGGGCCATAGATGCCAGGTGTGAATGATGGCTGTGGAGATGTGTACGGGCGAACAAACATGCATATGTTGAGCAAGAGACCATCCAGATGAACCATGGGGCTACCAGCAGTGTCTTCTCAATGACTATTCAGCGAACATTGCTGAGTACGGGCCTCTGCAGCAGGTGTCTGGTTCATACACCCATGCTGGCTGATGTTCATTGGCGACAGAGGTTGGGATTTGGACCTAGAAGGTCACTTGTACGTCCACTGAGTGACATAAGGTGGTATTTTCATGTGAATCACGTTTTACACTCCCTCGGGGTGAAATGTCTGAAAGCAATCATCCTGCAACAGTCATCAAAAGTGCTTGGGCCAGAGGAGACGGTTTTATGGTCTGGAGAATGTTTTCATGTCATTCCCTGGATGATCTCATCATTCTGGAAGGCACGGTGCAGCAACACAAGTATACATCTATCCTTGCATGCAGTTTGTTTTTCCTCAGCACGAGGGCACCTACCAGCAAGACTTGCCACAGTGCGCCCAGAGTACTTGCGTGTTCCCAAGAGCACAAGGAAGAGGTTACCATAACCCCCTGCCCACCAGACTCTCTGGATTCACACCCACCCCTCTGAGAATCTACGGGACCACCTCGATCGAGCTGTTCGAGCCATGCATGTTGCAACGAGGAAGCTAGCGCGGCTGGCCGTGGCACCGGGATCGGGATGGCTCCACATGACAGTCCGAACAGCTCCCACACACTCCGACGCTGCCTAGAGACCGCCAGCAGGCCCGGCCCACTGCACCGCGTGGAGATTTCCTGGCTGATTCACCAACAACCGACCGCCGGACACCGGCTACCCCGAAACTATAAGCACCAGATCAAAGATAGTACAAGGTGCGAATATCGATACACACCACTGCTGCCACACATAGAAAGAGGACGAACCACGGCATAACCACAATAACCGCAGGAAACCAAATGCAGAGTAACAGTCAAGGTTTAAACCAACGCTTAAGCCGGGGCCAGCACGGCTCAATACGAATTTACGTAAGTGAGTGGTACACATGGAGAGTGAGGCTTTAATTAGTAAACCAACTGCGCAGGAACTGTCAGCATGTGCATTGGGTGGAGGCAGGGTAGAAGTGCATTCGTCTCACAAGATACTGCTTGAACATCTTTGTTATTGTAATTTTAGTGGCGTTAGTTTTTACAATCATAGACTAATCTATAATCTATAGAAATTCCTCTCGTTTACTCATACAGTCACATTTTCTGCTCACTCACGTTATTCCACTTACAATTGCCATGGCCGCTATGACGTGCTGGAACACTCTGGCAAGGCTCTCGTACAAACATGATAACACATAATAACTATTAAAACATGCAACGTCATATATACATAAACAATAAATTAAACAACTAAAGTTCCTTTAAGGTCTTGTCTCTCTTGCATAGAACAGTTTGACACGGTAAAAGTTTCTCCTTCACTGCCACATAGAAATTCGACCATACCTGAAAATCTTGAAGTCCGCCGTTTCCAGGAGCGCTTCCACACTGAATTTTCCGTCATGTCCCACGTTCGTCAAACTACAGGAGTGAGGCGTACGTGGCTTGTTTCCGTCGTTCGCACCCAGGTGTCATGCGTTTAAGATCTCCCTCTCCACATTCAAAGCAGGAGGCCATTGTTCCAAATATTGAACATGTTTTTTTTTTTTTTTTTTTTGTAGCGGCCGTCGTTACATTTCAGGCGTGTCGCCGTTACATAAAATCAAGTGGTTTCACTTGTTTGATACGACACTGTGTGGCTGGGACGCAGGGGTGTAGCTCACGGCACGTCCTGGAGATTCTACATTCACTGTCTCATCGGTTTCTTAGTGGTACCTTCAAAGTCACAATAAAGCCTAAGGTCAGAAATTGTCGTACTCTTCACTACACCGACGTTCTCCAAATGGTTCAGAATGGTTCAAATGGCTCTGAGCACTATGGGACTTAACATCTGAGGTCATCAGTCCCGTAGAACTTAGAACTACTTAAACCTAACTAACCTAAGGACATCACACACATCCATGCCCGAGGCAGGATTCGAACCTGTGACCGTAGGGGTCGCACGGTTCCAGACTGAAGCGCCTAGAACCGCTCGGCCACAACGGCCGGCTCCTACACTGTCCAATCACATTAACGTGACCATCCGTCAAAAGCCTGAACAACTACCTTTTGCTATGCGGATCGCTGCCAAACATACAGAAAGAGAACCGGGACGTTTGATGGCCAGGGGAGTACGGTAACCACATCCTGCTGCACTTTGAACCACGCACGTACACCGAGAGCTGTGTTGACTCGTTGCGTTGTTCTGCTGGTAGGCGCCGTAATGCAGGGGAAAAATAAACTGCATGGAGGGGTGGACACGGTCCCCAAGGACAGATGCATGCTTCTGTTGATCCATTTAGCCTTCCAGAATGACGGGATCCCCCATGGAATGCCATGACAACGTTCCTCAGACCACAACCCATGCAGGTGTCTGGTTTCGGACGTTTCACGTCGAACACGCCAATGACTATCTCTTCAATGGAGCATAAAACCTGATCCATCTGAAAAGACCACTTGTTAGCAATCGGTGGATGTTCAGTTGCGGTACAGGCGCGCAAATTCCAGCCTTCGTCGTCGATGTACGGCAGCAGGGAGCAGGTGACGCCTGTATATAAGAAGGGTAGAAGGACGGATCCTCAAAATTACAGACCAATATCCTTAACATCGGTTTGTTGCTGGATTCTGGAACATATTCTCAGTTCGAATATAATGAATTTCCTTGAGACAGAGAAGTTGCTGTCCATGCACCAGCACGGCTTTAGAAAGCATCGCTTCTGCGAAACGCAACTCGCCGTTTTTTCACATGATATCTTGCGAACCATGGATGAAGGGTATCAGACGGATGCCATATTCCTTGACTTCCGGAAAGCGTTTGACTCGGTGCCCCACTGCAGACTCCTAACTAAGGTACGAGCATATGGGATTGGTTAACCAGTATGTGAGTGGCTCGAAGACTTCTTAAGTAATAGAACCCAGTACGTTGTCCTCGATGGTGAGCGTTCATCGGAGGTGAGGGTATCATCTGGAGTGCCCCAGGGAAGTGTGGTAGGTCCGCTGCTGTTTTCTATCTACATAAATGATCTTTTGGATAGGGTGAATAGCAATGTGCGGCTGTTTGCTGATGATGCTGCGGTGTACGGGAAGGTGTCGTCGTTGAGTGACTGTAGGAGGATACAAGATGACTTGGACAAGATTTGTGATTGGTGTAAAGAATGGCACCTAACTTTAAATATAGATAAATGTAAATTAATGCAGATGAATAGGAAAAAGAATCCTGTAATGTTTGAATACTCCATTAATAGCGTAGCGCTTGACACAGTCACATCGATTAAACATCTGGGCGTAACATTGCACAGCGATATGAAGTGGGACAAGCATGTAATGGCAGTTGTGGGGAAGGCGGATAGTCGTCTTCGGTTCATTGGTAGAATTTTGGGAAGATGTGGTTCATCTGTAAAGGAGGCCGCTTATAAAACACTAATACGACCTATTCTTGAGTACTGCTCGAGCGTTTGGGATCCCTATCAGGTCGGATTGAGGGAGGACATAGAAGCAATTCAGAGGCGGGCTGCTAGATTTGTTACTGGTAGGTTTGATCATCACGCGAATGTTACGGAAATGCTTCAGGAACTCGGGTGGGAGTCTCTAGAGGAAAGGAGGCGTTCTTTTCGTGAATCGCTACTGAGGAAATTTAGAGAACCAGCATTTGAGGCTGACTGCAGTACTATTTTACTGCCGCCAACTTACAAAAAAATGGCTCTGAGCACTATGGGACTTAACATTTGTGGTCCTCAGTCCCCTAGAACTTAGAACTACTTAAACCTAACTAACCTAAGGACATCACACACATCCATGCACGAGGCAGGATTCGAACCTGCGACCGTAGCGGTCACGCGGTTCCAGACTGTAGCGCCTAGAACCGCAGGCCACACCGGCCGGCGCCAACTTATATTTAGCGGAAAGACCTCAAAGATGAGATAAGAGAGATTAGGGCTCGTACAGAGGCATATAGGCAGTCATTTTTCGCTCGTTCTGCTTGGGAGTGGAACAGGGAGAGAAGATGCTAGTTGTGGTACGAGGTACCCTCCGCCACGCACCGTATGGTGGATTGCGGAGTATGTATGTAGATGTAACGGGGTTGGAGGGATCAGATAGTGGTACCGAAAGTACCCTCCGCCACACATCATTAGGTGGCTTGTGGAGTGTGATGTAGATGTAGATGTCAGCATGGGTGCATGGGCCAGGCGCCCTTGCTGCGGAGGCCCGTATGCAGCAACGTTTGCTGAACGGTGATTCAGGATACACTGTCGGTAGGTCCTCGGTTAATCTGGGCCCTCAGCTGTTCAACGGTTGCACATCTGTTCGCCCATACACATCGCAGCGTCGTTCACCCCTGTCACCTACGGCCCGTGGAGCATCACAGTTACCCCGGCGCCGGCTCTGGATAGCGCCATTTCGGCATGCACGGTCTGCTTTAACCACGGCGACACGTGAACTGCTTATAAAGTTAGCAGTTTCGTAAAAGCTCCCACCCTTGCGCCGAAAGCCAGTGTCATACCCCATTGGACGTCAGCTAAATCGCTGTATTTCTGCATTAGGACGACGACTGCAGTGTGTTCCGCGTGCTCCATACAAGCTTCATATACCCTTCAATGCTGACGTTGTCACCTGCCGTCTGTGAATGGTTACTACACGTTGGGTCGAACATAGGCCGTGGTCATATTAATGTGACTGGGCCGTGTACGTCTAAATACATACGCCGCAACCCACCATCAGGTACACGACGGAGACTACCTTGTATGGCTGCTAGTAATCCCATTTCCTGTTTCATTCAGAAATGGAGCTAACGAAAACCGACTGTCTCTATGCTCCCATACGAGTCCTGAGTTCCCTTATCTTGTCTTCGAGATCGTCGTGAGAGATACATTTGATGGCAGTAGTATCGACCTGCAATTAGCCGCAAATCCCGGTTCTCTAAACTGTCTCAGTCGTTATACAGGGTGATTCAAAAAGAATACCACAACTTTAGGAATTTAAAACTCTGCAACGACAAAAGGCAGAGCTAAGCACTATCTGTCGGCGAATTAAGTTGTACATTTGTTCGCTTGAGGCGCTGTTGACTAGGCGTCAGCGTCATTGATGCTAAGATGGCGACCGCACAACAGAAAGCTTTTTGTGTTATTGAGTACGGCAGAAGTGAATCGACGACAGTTGTTCAGCGTGCATTTCGAACGAAGTATGGTGTTAAACCTCCTGATAGGTGGTGTATTAAACGTTGGTATAAACAGTTTACAGAGAATGGGTGTTTGTGCAAAGGGAAAAGTTCTGGACGGCCGAGAACGAGTGATGAAAATGTAGCACGCATCCAGCAAGCATTTGTTCGCAGCCCAGGAAAATCGACTCGCAGAGCTAGCAGAGAGCTGCAAATTCCACAATCAACTGTATGGAGAGTCCTACGAAAAAGGTTAGTTATGAAACCTTATCGTCTGAAATTGGTTCAAGCACTGTCTGCAGCTGATAAGATTAAAAGAATCGATTTCTGTGATTTTATCCTTGCTCAAATGGAAACAGATGAATCTTTCGTTTCAAAGATTGTGTTTAGTGATGAAGCAACTTTCCACACTAACGGGAAAGTCAACCGTCACAGTGTCTGTATATGGGGCACTGAGAATCCGCGGGAAACAACTCAGTATGAACGTGACTCGCCTAAGGTGAACGTTTTCTGTGCCATTTCAGCCAATAAAGTTTTTGGTCCCTTTTTCTTCGAAGGTGCTACTGTAACTGGACTACAGTATCTGGAGATGTTAGAGAATTGGCTGTTCCCTCAGCTCGATGGAGCAGGATGGAGCGCCACCACATTGGCACTTATCTGTGACAGAGCACTTCATCACTGGCCTCCAAGAAGCCCTGATCTTACCCCCAGCGATTTTTTCTTATGGGGGTATGTTAAGGATATGGTGTTTCGGCCACCTCTCCCAGCCACCATTGATAATTTGAAACGAGAAATAACAGCAGCTATCCAAACTGTTACGCCTGATATGCTACAGAGAGTGTGGAACGAGTTGGAGTATCGGGTTGATATTGCTCGAGTGTCTGGAGGGGGCCATATTGAACATCTCTGAACTTGTTTTTGAGTGAAAAAAAACCTTTTTAAATACTCTTTGTAATGATGTATAACAGAAGGTTATATTATGTTTCTTTCATTAAATTTTTAAAGTTGTGGTATTCTTTTTGAATCACCCTGTATATGCAGACAGTAACTGTTCTCGAAAGAACAGAATACTGTTGATGACTGTGCAGCTTTTCCCTGGAATAACTCTTACGGGAATCGCCAAAGCGTGCGCGAGTATTGAGTGAATGGGCAAATGTCTATAATGTACATTACATATGTAGAATTGTGGACAGTTGGGAATGTGAGTCTCACGGGAAGCGTGCAAGGGATGAGTCACTGCAGTCGAGCTATTCATCTGTGTCCTCGGTGGCTCAGATGGATAGAGCGTCTGCCATGTAAGCAGGAGATCCCGGGTTCGAGTCCCGGTCGGGGCACACACTTTCAGCTGTCCACATCGAGGTATATCAACAACACCTATCGGCAGCTGAGGGTTTCAGTTACTCATCATTTGTCTCAGTCGTGTTTCGCGAAAAGTACTTTTCCCTCCAGGAATTTCCATTTGAGCTCACAAAGCATTTCCGTAATATTCGCGTGTTGATCGTGCCTACCAACAACAAATCTAGCAGCACGCCTCTGAATTACTTCGAAGCCTTCCTTTGAGCCGACCCGGTTTGAATCCAAAACACTCACGAACACGTCGTACCAGTGGTTCTGTACGCAGTTTCCTTTATAGATGAGTCACAGTCCTAGAATTATTCTAATGGACCGAATGCGACCATTCGCCGTCTCTAGCACAGTCGTTACGTGCTTGTTCCATTTCGTGACGCTTTGCCTGGTTTTTTACTTGAAATATCTTTATCCAGGAGCACGTCATTAATACTGCATTCGCCGGCCGGGGTGGCAGAGCGTTTCTAGGCGCTACAGTCTGGAACTGCGTGACCGCTACGGTCGCAGGTTCGAATCCTGCCTCGGCCATGGTTGTGTGTGCTGTCGTTAGGTTAGTTAGGTTTAAGTAGTTCTAAGTTCTAGGCGACTGATGATCTCAGACGTTAAGTCCCATAGTGCTCAGAGCCATAATACCGAATTCGAACATCATTACAGGGCTACTTGTCCTAATCATCTGTTTTACACTTTTCCACAACTAGAGCAAGCTGCCATTCGTCACACCAGACAGAATTTATTTCTAAGTCGTCCCGTAACATTCTACATCTACGATATGGGGTACAATAACATCCTTAGCAAAAAGTCGCAGATTTGTGTTAACCCTGTCCCTCAGTTTTTGTACACAGAGAGTAAGAGCGGTCCTTATGACACTTCTCTGGGGGTTATTATGAGAATATCTTTGTCTCTGGTGACTGCCCGTAATGATAGCGTCATTTTCTAACCTGTCCCGCAGTTCGTTGCCCCGAAAGCTTCAGTGGTCTTTTACCAAAATAAATTTAATTTCTGTGATTTTCTATTGTGGAATGTCCACCTGCTGCATGAGTTCTAACACTCGGGGTTATTGCTGCATTGCCTACTGTGGTACGCAGTTCTTGCAGTGGTGTTTGCGAATTAGATAAAATCAACCGTCAGCGGCTTAGTGTTTTCCCAGGCAAATTTCGGAGCCCCTAACGAAGCTGTTAATTCATTATTTGCCAGAAATGCTGCAGGGGGCCGATTGAATTTTGTCCGGTCACCCGAGACTTATCTATACATGTGCAGCCAGTGCCGTTACTATCTATTGATCCATCAGGTATTATTTTACTCCCTGCAAATAGGGTGTTAGGGGTGTAGGTGCTCATATTTTTGTTGTTGGCTGAGTACAGTATATTGAAGAACATTACATCAGCATTTACTTCATTTGCAGATTAAGAATTGTAGCTGTTAGACGCAGTATGGTTTTAGGTTGGTTAGTATTTCCAAACACATATAGCAAGAGCAAGCCATTAATGACAATTTTCACCTGCGCAGTAGGTCACCTGTTGAAGTGTGGACGAATCAGACGCAGAACAGTTAGCCTATAGTGGCAGGCGTTGTCCACTTGGAGGGGTAGGACTGTGTAGAAACCATCACGTAGCAAATTATGTGACATGTTTGCAGCAAAACTGTTACAAAGAGAAAAAAAAAAAACAACTAACACACTGAAGTGGGCACATATTAAGGTACCAATCGTGGTATCACGTATCGATATCACGCCACAGGAGTCGTTACGTCGGTAACGGTATGGCAAGTTTCCGTTTGACGCGCAGGATCTGTCGGACCCAATGGTGCATATCCGCTGAGCCACACCCAACAGCTCTGTATTTCGAGCGCCCTCTGCCGCCGAAATATAGGATGGCCAGTGGCAGCGACTCAGCACACTTATGCCCAAAGGCACTTAGCACCGTGTTGCTATGCAGATGCAGTCTTGTCGTGGCTCTGTCTTCGTGCTTTAGTACAGAGGGACTTCCTTGTTGTCATTGTAATAAGTGGATTCCGTTATTTATTGTTGCATCGTCTGTAATGAGTCTTTATATGTTTGGAGAAATACCAGTTAAGTAAATCTTCTATTTACTGTGATAAGTTTTTCGCTAACGCTTTCTGCTCATTTCCAGCTCACCAATGACCACAGTTGCTACAACATCCTGTATCCCACCTGTTCTTATCATTGTGTATAAAGCTGTAAACAACAGCGGTGATCACAGTATCTGGACGTATAACCATAACAGCCTGTATAATGTCATGCATTATTGATCTTTACAACCGTCGGCTCTATCAGGAACTCGACCCTCATACTGTGGTGTCTGTTGACAGCGGTCGCGAACGCCTCGCTCAAGAGACCAGTGCGCCTGGTGCAGACTACGCAGCCTCTGGTGGCCATCGCGATCTCCGTGTCGCTGGCGGTCGGTGTGCTGTTCTTAGTGGCTGCCTACTGCATCAAAAGTAAGTGCATCTACTTCCGTTGTTAGAGATCTCTCGACAGCACATTCTGTACAAACAATACGTCCAACTTTTAACTGAAGTGCACGGCTTCAGAGTTTCGACGTTGGCCTGAGTTGACAACCGACATCGTGAAGAGGCCTCTTCAGAGACATAGGAGTTTTACTTGCAGTAAAGCCACTTCTGACTTCGATGTTACAGTATGGCGGGTTCTGGCTGCAGAGTTGGGCTTCGGGAAGCTGTGGGATCGCATCTCCAATACTGCAGCGAGTGCGCAGTGAAGAATGCTTGCTTAGAAGGAACGTTTGTAATTATTTGATGCCGTTCATGCAGTACTCAAACGATAGTGGTCCGTGTGTAAGTCGTGACCAGAAATCAGTGCATGACGTACGCTGAGAAAGCGTTAATTGCGGCGGGCAGTGACATTAAGGTATTTCTTGTGAGCTTGACGGCGCAGAAATTCGAGGCCGCTGGGTTGGCGCACCAGAAGCGCACAGCTCCTACGTTACGTCGATCCCAGGACCCTCGGAGGCTGTCAGCCAGCGATACCCTTTGTGAACACTCGCAAACGGAAGTGCCAGCTTAGTATTGTAGAACTGGTCGACTATAGTCGTTCACTGGCAGGCGATAGTCTAAGGTTTCTTTCTTTTTTTATTATTTTAAATATCTGTCCCTTTCCTCCAGGGCAGAGCGTCATACGAGTAATAGTATTATTTTCAGCTACAGCACGCATTGCCTGCAGGGGGAGTGACTGTTAAAACTGTTTTTGAAAACAGCCACAAGTTGCATTTTATGTTTTTTAATTGACCGGTTTCGCTCTTCAAGTGAGCAAGAGCATCAACAGAATATACTGTTTAAAGTTGGCTGACAGCATTATAGATTGTGTTTAAAGTTGGGTCACAATCAATATTACTACTGTACTTTAAACGTAAGTTTAAGTACTGTAGTGAAGTCAGTTTAATCTTTAGACCTGTCAGCCAACTTTAAACGCAGTCTTTAATGCTATCAGCTAAATTTAAACTGTATATGTCTTGTTCATTTGAAGAGAAAAATCGGTCAATATAAAAATACAGAGTGCGACCTGTGACTGTTCTCGAATACTTAGTATTAATTTCTTTTCATCGGCGGCTTCATCCCGCTGCACGAAAAGAAACACGTTTGCTAGTGAAATAATTCTTTCTGAAATTAGAATATATCTTTTGGCACGAATGTGCGATGTGGAAAGGGTTGACTTTTTTCTTGTTGTTGTTAATAATATCGATAGAGATAAAAAAAGACTTTGCACTGCCACGATGTTATTCTTCACAGTGACTTAGTTTAACTTCTCTATAGAGAATATTACTACAAATGAAATTCAGAAAATTAATTTCTACTCAGCTTACTCTCTAAATTGATTCCGATAATAGGACAACATTACCAAATTGGAATAATCTCTGCTTAGCAGAAAACAACAAAGTTGAGTTACGTCTTGTATACTCTTTGAGAAATAATAACAACAACATTGACGTATATCTTTTATTCTTCAATACAGAGAAAGGCAAAGACAAAATCAGACATTTTTTCTCTTTTACATTAAACAGTAAATTATTCTTCCTACATAACAAAACGGCTAAGTCTCCCAAATCAATTATTATTTTACATACAAAGTCTTTTTTTCTTTTCACGTAATGACGATCACCGAAGCTATTGGGTGCCATATTGGATGCCCTTTCAATACATGGAGGTATAATAAGGGCAGAAGGCTCTACGCTCCGCCATATTCGAAGCCCAAAACATTAGAAGTTACTTTTTACGTTTTCTAATCGTTGTTAATTTCTGTCTTGTGTATGCAAAAGTTATTTTAAGTAGTAAATGGTAGAGTGTCAAAAAGATATTTTCAAATATTTTTCTGGTCATAAATGCATATTTTATCTAGTAATACGACATAAGATGCATTTAGCCTAGTTACATGTAACTTTATTTTTGTTATAAGTTTCGAACAAACGAGAAAAGTATGTAATGCGACAACGCTGCCTTCGCCAGCCAGCATTTTCTTTAATACAGACTGATGAAAATAATGTGCACTCTAACTCCTCTTCCCGAAAATACTGAGAGCATATTTTACTACACTCCTGGAAATTGAAATAAGAACACCGTGAATTCATTGTCCCAGGAAGGGGAAACTTTATTGACACATTCCTGGGGTCAGATACATCAAATGATCACACTGACAGAACCACAGGCACATAGACACAGGCAACAGAGCATGCACAATGTCGGCACTAGTACAGTGTATATCCACCTTTCGCAGCAATGCAGGCTGCTATTCTCCCATGGAGACGATCGTAGAGATGCTGGATGTAGTCCTGTGGAACGGCATGCCATGCCATTTCCACCTGGCGCCTCAGTTGGACCAGCGTTCGTGCTGGACGTGCAGACCGCGTGAGACGACGCTTCATCCAGTCCCAAACATGCTCAATGGGGGACAGATCCGGAGATCTTGCTGGCCAGGGTAGTTGACTTACACCTTCTAGAGCACGTTGGGTGGCACGGGATACATGCGGACGTGCATTGTCCTGTTGGAACAGCAAGTTCCCTTGCCGGTCTAGGAATGGTAGAACGATGGGTTCGATGACGGTTTGGATGTACCGTGCACTATTCAGTGACCCCTCGACGATCACCAGTGGTGTACGGCCAGTGTAGGAGATCGCTCCCCACACCATGATGCCGGGTGTTGGCCCTGTGTGCCTCGGTCGTATGCAGTCCTGATTGTGGCGCTCACCTGCACGGCGCCAAACACGCATACGACCATCATTGGCACCAAGGCAGAAGCGACTCTCATTGCTGAAGACGACACGTCTCCATTCGTCCCTCCATTCACGCCTGTCGCGACACCACTGGAGGCGGGCTGCACGATGTTGGGGCGTGAGCGGAAGATGGCCTAACGGTGTGCGGGACCGTAGCCCAGCTTCATGGAGACGGTTGCGAATGGTCCTCGCCGATACCCCAGGGGCAACAGTGTCCCTAATTTGCTGGGAAGTGGCGGTGCGGTCCCCTACGGCACAGCGTAGGATCCTACAGTCTTGGCGTGCATCCGTGCGTCGCTGCGGTCCGGTCCCAGGTCGACGGGCACATGCACCTTCCGCCGACCACTGGCGACAACATCGATGTACTGTGGAGACCTCACGCCCCACGTGTTGAGCAATTCGGCGGTATGTCCACCCGGCCTCCCGCATGCCCACTATACGCCCTCGCTCAAAGTCCGTCAACTGCACATACGGTTCACGTCCACGCTGTCGCGGCATGCTACCAGTGTTAAAGACTGCGATGGAGCTCCGTATGCCACGGCAAACTGGCTGACACTGACGGCGTCGGTGCACAAATGCTGCGCAGCTAGTGCCATTTGACGGCCAACACCGCGGTTCCTGGTGTGTCCGCTGTGCCGTGCGGGTGATCATTGCTTGTACAGCCCTCTCGCAGTGTCCGGAGCAAGTATGGTGGGTCTGACACACCGGTGTCAATGTGTTCTTTTTTCCATTTCCAGGAGTGTATATTTGGTGAATTTCCAAACTTCCCTTTTCAAATCGTTCTTTCAGAGGGTTTTAGAGTTGGACTGGTAGAAAATCTATAATGACAGAAATAAAACAACGAAAACTTGTGTGTAGAAAACCAAATATCACATGAACGAGTCCAGTTACGAATGAAATGCGATTCTTTTACACTGTAGACCATAATCAGAACTGTTAGCACGCCCATAAATCAAGCAAGCTGGTTTTTTTTATTTAAAACGCTTCCACCAGAAGCTAGTGTTTGGGACAACTGACATGATGAACATCGACTTCAAGTTTGTGATGTCGTGACAACTACCTTTATAATAGTATGTCTTGTAATTTATATCGCTGCTTAAGCCTCCAAGTCCCAACAATGTAAAAAATATGTAATTATATTATTTTTCTCATAAATAATTTTTATTATCATAGTAGGCAGCGAATAAAAGAAGAAATTGGCAAAAAATTAATAATCAGTTTTAAAGAGATGGATACACTTTCGAATACAAATGTAACTTTTTTCCAATATTGTTGTTTATGATTATAGTAAGCAGCGAATATAAGATAAAATTGACAAAAGTTGAACAATCAGTTTTATGCATGTGTTTCATTTTGGAACCACTGGGACATACAGTTTTCAACCACGCATTATTTCATGTTATATGGTTGAAAGCAATTCCGCATTTTTCCTAGACAAAATTCCACATTTCAAAAATTCCATTAACTCATAACCCCTAAAACAAATTATAGTCCTAAATAACAAACAAATACGGGCTTAAATTTAATAAATTTTTATCACAACTACATACTGTCCCATTGGTTTCATTTCGACAATATTGATAAAAGCAGTAATAACAACTCAAATTTACGTTACAATAAATTAGGTATACTTACTTTCACTGTCAACGATCTCCTCAGTAAGGCCACTATAAAAAAAAAAAAAAAACAGCACGTCAGAATCTCCTGCAGCCACGTAGCACCATCTCCTTACCGACTGCTGCTAAAGCACTACATTTATAGAAGCACCTCAGTGTACCAGCACATGTCTCTGTCTTCCAATAGCACCAGTGATTTCATTCAAAAGGCACTGGTACTTAAAAAATGAATAAAATGATGATTTCAGGTAGAAATCACTGGGGCTCAAAGGGTTAACATTGCGAGTCAACTATTGCAATCTGTCAGCTAAGGGCAACTTTCCGTCGACCCAGTCTACTCTCGCAGTTACCAACTTTGCCAGCACAACGCTTCACCGACATGTCCTTTCTTTTTTAATGTCGACGTTCGGCCTTAACCATGCATTTTCATGAAATAAAAGAGAAAACCCTAATATGAAATCTATCTTTTCAGCACAAAAAAGAAAAAAGATAATTTTATCAATGAACGATAGTGGTCCCTCACAAGGCACTTGTTAGCTCCACCTCAGCAGATCCAGTTCAAAGCTCGAAACCATGAGGACTAGCTGACGGCTTGTAGATCAGCGATCTCGACTACTTGTCGACACTCCTCGATGAGTCTGGAGCAGCTTTGCCGCGTATTCGACCGATGACTGCAACGGGTAACTCGTCAGTCGAATGCACGCCGCTGAACGAATACTGCTGCTAGTTGAGATGGGAGTATGACACTCTCTCTGGTAACCTCTGGGAACGCCGCACTGTGCTACAGAATGCAGCAAACAAGTCAACCACTGGCGGCAGAACGCCGCATTGCAGGGTGCTACGCCAGGACCCAGCTGAAGAATTGCCTTGGTGGTTGAACCGCATGTGCCTTGGCTGGTTGCGAAGGCCTGCCCGGAGCTCATGCCGCAACAGTGCCAATACTAACACCCCCTAACGCTGTTTGTGGTTAATAACACTGAACTCTGAAAAAAAAAATAAAAAAAAATCATGGGATAGCGACATATACAATGTAAGTAAACTGTTTAGGTTCTTATATTGGTAACGCCACCGCCACGTAGCGCTCTGTGTGAAAATCACTGGCTGTGCTGTATGTAGTCTGTGGCTGGGTGGCATTGTTGGAATTCGCCATTGTAGTGTTGGGCAGTTGGCTGTTAACAGCGCGTAGCGTTGCGCAGTTGGAGGTGAGCCGCCAGCAGTGGTGGATGTGGGGAGAGAGATGGCGGAATTTTGAGAGCGGATGATCTGGACGTGTGTCCATCAGAGACAGTAAATTTGTAAGACTGGATGTCATGAACTGATGTATATATAATGACTTTTGAACACTATTAAGGTAAATACATTGTTTGTCCTCTATCAAAATCTTTCATTTGCTAACTATGCCTATCAGTAGTTAGTGACTTCAGTAGTTAGAATCTTTTATTTAGCTGGCAGTAGTGGCGCTCGCTGTATTGCGGTAGTTCGAGTAACGAAGATTTTTGTGAGGTAAGTGATTCATGAACGGTATAGGTTATTGTTAGTCAGGGCCATTCTTTGGTAGGGATTTTTCAAAGTCAGATTGCGTTGCGCTAAAAATATTGTGTGTCAGTTTAGTGTTGATCTGAATAGGTAAAGAGCGAAATGTCTGAGTACGTTCAGTTCTGCTCAGCTGTTTGAAAAGCAAATAACGTAAGAGGTTTATCAGCACAGTAATTCGTTAATTTTTCTAAGGGGACGTTTCAACATGTCGTCGTGTGTCGGCGAATGTAACGGGAATTAAGACTTTAAAAGCGGAGGTTTGAGCTGGACGCACGGGACATAAATTTCGGAAATCATTGAGGAATTCAGTATTCTGAAATCCATCGTGTCAAGGATGTGCTGAGAATACCAAATTTCAGGCATGACCTCTCACCAAGGACAATGCAGTGGCCAACAGCTTTCACTTAACACCGAGAGCAAAGCAGTTTGCGTAGAGTTGTCGATGCTAACAGACAAGCAGCACTGAGTAATATACCCCCAGATATCAATGTGACGCGTACGACGAATGTATCCATTAGGACAGTGCGGGCATTCCTAGCCGAGAGAAGTCCACAGATATCAAACATTGTACTTAATTTGAGGAAGAAATTTCTGAGAATGTACGTTGGAGCATAGCATTGTACGATAGTGTACAACACATTTTCTAAAATGCGAAGGCAATAATGGAAAAAATATAGGTGATCAAAGTTAGCATGGCTTTGGGGATGCACTAATGGGCCTACAGCTCTACCACAAATGTGAGCTCCCATTCCATTTGTGTTCAAGATTTTAAGAACACAATGAAACTTTGAACACCCAGAAATAAATACACTGATCATAAAAATTACAAATACAATGGAAGGTGTGGGATGGAGTAGTAAACACATAGCTCCAAATTTAGGTCAGCATACTACCTTCAGTTTCATCCCTCTGTGACCTATATCCTCGTTTCGTAACATCCTTTGCAGTTAGAATTAAAGTTATCTGTTCGTCATTTATCGAGACAATATCTGGAACTTGTGGCCAAACAAACTTGTTTGCGGATGCATTTGACGTTATATGTTACACCTGAATCATTGCCAGAACCACAACAGTTTGCAATTTGAGCATGATTGAAATTTGTTTTTCTGAGTTGTAGGCACATTAACAGTTACAAATGAGCCTACCTCTATTTACCGATGGTTAATGGATGTTTTCCTTAGCTCCACATTATCACTATCATTAACACTGTTTAATAATTTGTATGTCAGCTATCGTATGGTAACAATCACCAATGGTCAAAGTGTCCCCGAAACAGAGAAATCAAGCACATGACCTCAGAAATCGTAACATAGTGGCAGATATATACGTATCAACAAAAAAGATAATCAGTGGTCTGTTTTGAAAATTGATTGAGTAACATCATCATCATCATCATCATCATTTAAGACTGATTATGCCTTTCAGCGTTCAGTCTGCAACATAGCCCCCTTATAAAATTCCTCCACGATCCCCTATTCAGTGCTGACATTGGTGCCTCTTCTGATGTTAAACCTGTTACTTCAAAATCATTCTTAACCGAATCCAGGTACCTTCTCCTTGGTCTGCCCCGACTCCTCCTACCCTCTACTGCTGAACCCATGAGTCTCTTGGGTAACCTTGCTTCTCCCATGGGTGTAACATGACCCCACCATCTAAGCCTGTTCGCCCTGACTGCTACATCTATAGAGTGCTACATCTATAGAGTTCATTCCCAGTTTTTCTTTGATTTCCTCATTGTGGACACCCTCCTGCCATTGTTCCCATCTACTAGTACCTGCAATCATCCTAGCTACTTTCATATCTGTAACCTCAACTATGTTGATAAGGTAATCTGAATCCACCCAGCTTTCGCTCCCATACAACAAAGTTGGTCGAAAGATTGAACGGTGCACAGATAACTTAGTCTTGGTACTGATTTCCTTCTTGCAGAAGAGAGTAGATCGCAGCTGAGCGCTCACTGCATTAGCTTTGCTACACCTCGCTTCCAGTTCTTTCACTATGTTGCCATCCTGTAACATACACGATATATTCGTTTGGGAATAAAAACCGCATTTTCTTGTTTCAATGTATTTTATTTTTTCAGACATGTTTCAGCTTTTACTTTAAGGCATCTTCAGTGACATCTAGAATCATGCAGTTTTGTTTAGATATGCTATATTTGTGGATTATAAAACAGTTCACTTTTTATTTTTACCTGAGTCACAAGCTGGAGGTGGCAATATAACTTCACTTACGAAATATAAGCATGTTTTCATGTTACGAAACTTTTTTCGTCACAATTCTCGTACTCTTTGCGCTAACTCTGTGGAGCACTGTTAGTCTTCTGTCAGTAGTTGCAGATATTTTACCGAAAAGTGTGATTTAATTCCGTAACTATTGTGTGTTTACTAGTGTGACCCTGTTTGGTCATGGGTGGGGGAGGGGGTGGGGGGTGAATAGGTGGGTTGCGGAGGGGATTGGTGTGTCGGTGGTTATTCAGGGCGAGCTACAGAAAGTTGAATATGAATGTAATAGCTGTTAGAGAGTGATTGGATGTTTTGGTGTTCAGATGATTCGAGTTTTTGTTTTAAATGTCTTCTTGTGGAGGGGTTCATGGTCGAGAGAGTGGAAAGGCGTTGGGTGGTATTATTATTATTATTATTATTATTATTATAATCCTCTGTCGGAGTGTTACTCTATTATTTTACCTAGTAATGCAAGCAGTAGTTGTCAGTGATGTGTACTTGATCATGTAACAGGGTTTTCTTTTCTGCTTTGGTTTTTGTGTGTAGTAATTCTCTTGCTGGGTAGGGAGGTGTTTTTTTATTGTTAATTATAATTATTTTCACGCCTTCTTCTCTAGAGGCTGGTTTGTGATTGTGTTCTCTTGGGTCTACTGCAAATGTGTAGTTGTTTGTGCCATACTTCCAGGTTTCCATGTGTTCTTTGTACCCTACGACAAATGTTCTATCTGTTTGTCTTATGCATGTATCGGATAGACCACTCCGCATCTGCAGAAGACCCAAGAGAAAACAACGACAAACCAGCGTCTAGAGGAGACGACTCGAAAATAATTAGAATCATCAACAAAAACACCTCCTAATCCTGCAAGAAAATTACCACAAACAAAAAAATTACAATTATCAAACAAGGAATAGGGATGTACACAGAAAATCGACATATCAGGACAGTGTAGTTCACAACCAAAAATATACAGTGCATTGTCAGATAACATAAAAAGAGTACCAAACATTAATACATTTAAAGAGCTATAATCTACTAACAGACAACAGCTTCTATGGTATTAATGAATTTCTGGAATGTTGCTTAAATCTGTTGGTTCTGACTCATAATCTCTCTAAACAAAATTCATAATTATCAAAGGATTCCTAGGTAAAACTAAACTCGTTTCACTAATGTACTCTTGTGTCTAATTATGTACCTATCTTTTGTGCCATATATGTGGTTATGAAATTCTACATGTTATTATGCCTATTTAATCACAATATTTAATACTTTCGTAAAACCGACCACAATTTTTCAGTAACTTTTCAGCAATAGGACTATTTTCTATCAGTATTTGTACAGAATTTTCTTTTCTTATGTCACATTGAATAGAAAACGGTTTGTTGCTACAGTCATGAAAATGTGTCAATAAAGGAACATCTAGCCTTGATGAAGTATTACTGGTTATATGTGGCTTTATTTTGTATATGAACGTAAATATGTACAATTTTATACTTTTTGTACTTTGACGACTCCAATATCATGAATATGATAAACTGGGTGCTAAATAAATAGTATGGGTGTGTGTGAGAGAGATAAAGAGAACAGAAATGAACAGACGTCAGTTTTCAGCATATACTTCGTTAGGCTGGCAACATGTATGTAAACAAGTTAAACAGGAATAGATGTAAAGTGAACACACAATAGTTTAAATCACAGTTTTTTGTAACAGTGATAGAAGACTAATAGTTCTCCACAGCAAACGGCGCAAAGAATACAAAAATTGTGAAGAAAAAAGTTCGTAACATACAGGCTTATGTTCCGTAAGTGAAGTTACAAGGCAACTTCCAGCAAGTGACCAGATGAGACGGAAAACAAATGGCAGGCAAAATCGCAAAGAACTGTAAGTAATGATTTAGTTACGTAAAAAACAAGATGTGAACTGTTTTACGATCTACAAATATCGCATATCGAACCGAAACTGTGTCACTCTAGATTCCACTGAAGATTCCTTAAAGCAGCAGTTTTTATTTGCAAACCGAATATTTCTGTTTTAATAGACCAGTTGACATCACAGCAGCTGATAAGAGTGCTCCACCTACCATCTTCGAAGAATGCCATGGGTCTGATGATGGTCATGTGATATGACCGAAACCGGTCACCTATGTTCTTGTAACATATGTGGTGTGATTAAGACTGAATTTTAAAAACAAAGAATATTTCTGTTCTTGCTGCTGATGAAGACCACATCAACAAACTTATTATGTATGATATAGTCGATAACGCCGATCGCTTCGCAGCTTAAATGATATCGGTGGGTTTTGCACAATCAGATTTTAAAACACTTTTCGTATGTAAGTCGCAACGGGTTCGCTAGTTGTTGCGCAAGAAAACAGATATTACATGGTGCCATTTGGCGTATATTGATGGATCTTTACCACCAAACAGCATATACTAAACACCCAGCTAAGAGTCAGCAGCAGAGAGCTGTAAAACAAAGTAGTCATGGCGGTCGAGGTGTACCTGGTTTACGGTAATCAATCTATTACTGTCTAATCGTAACGTGTAGGCTTTCACGGGAAGCAAAAGGGAGGCTTAACCTCCTAGATTATATGGGTTACCGAAGATACATAAGCCTAATGTCCGTTAGTGAGTGCTATTGGATCGCTTACTCAAGAGTTGGCTAGACATCTCGCCTCCTTTCTACCGCACGCTGGTAAAACTGATTATCACATTAAAAATTCTATGCACTTTATCGAAAAATTGAAGGAGATCACTGTCAGCCCAGGTATATATATTTCACAATATATATAAATGACCTAGTAGATAGTGTCGGAAGTTCCATGCGGCTTTTCGCGGATGATGCTGTAGTATACAGAGAAGTTGCAGCATTAGAAAATTGTAGCGAAATGCAGGAAGATCTGCAGCGGATAGGCACTTGGTGCGGGGAGTGGCAACTGACCCTTAACATAGACAAATGTAATGTATTGCGAATACATAGAAAGAAGGATCCTTTATTGTATGATTATATGATAGCGGAACAAACACTGGTAGCAGTTACTTCTGTAAAATATCTGGGAGTATGCGTGCGGAACGATTTGAAGTGGAATGATCATATAAAATTAATTGTTGGTAAGGCGGGTACCAGATTCATTGGGAGAGTCCTTAGAAACTGTAGTCCATCAACAAAGGAGGTGGCTTACAAAACACTCGTTCGACCTATACTTGAGTATTGCTCATCAGTGTGGGATCCGTACCAGATCGGGTTGACGGAGGAGATAGAGAAGATCCAAAGAAGAGCGGCGCGTTTCGTCACAGGGTTATTTGGTAACCGTGGTAGCGTTACGGAGATGTTTAACAAACTCAAGTGGCAGACTCTGCAAGAGAGGCGCTCTGCATCGCGGTGTAGCTTGCTCGCCAGGTTTCGAGAGGGTGCGTTTCTGGATGAGGTATCGAATATATTGCTTCCCTCTACTTATACCTCCCGAGGAGATCACGAATGTAAAATTAGAGAGATTAGAGCGCGCACGGAGGCTTTCAGACAGTCGTTCTTCCCGCGTACCATACGCGAATGGAACAGGAAAGGGAGGTAATGACAGTGGCACGTAAAGTGCCCTCCGCCACACACCGTTGGGTGGCTTGCGGAGTATAAATGTAGATGTAGATGTAGATGTAATATCCTTGTCAGTTTTGATGTGGTATCCCTGTTTAGCATAGTTCCTGTTGACGAAGCTCTTTCATATATAGCTGATATATTTCCCAGTGATATAGAAGCTCTGTTTCGATATTATCTGTTCACGACTTATTTCCAGTATGATAATGAGTTTTACTAACAAACCGAAGGGGTGGCCATGAGCAGCCCTCTGACTCCAGCTGTTGCTAATCTATACATGGAATTTTTTGAATAGCACGCGCTGCAGTCTGCCAGTAAAAGCTCTGAAGTGGTATCGGTATGCGGATGACACTTTTGTGATATGGAATCACGGTGAAGAGGAATTGTGGGTTTCTTGGCGCATCTAAGTAGTATTAATCCAAAGATACAATTTACTATGGAGAAAGAGAGTAACGGGCAACTTAATTTTTTGGATGTTTCAGTAATTAAACGGGCAGATGGGAGTCTAGGGCATAAAGTGTATAGAAAAGATGCGCACACCGACCGTTACCTCCTTAAGAGTTCGAAGAGGCGTCATTAAAACATTGGTTGACGAAGCTAATAAGATCTGTGAGCCAGTTTATTTGCAAGATGAAATAAATCATTTGTGAACGGCTTTTAAGAACGCTGACAACGAGATAGATCGAGCAGTGCATCCCAGAAGCAAAGAGTCTGACAACATTCAGCAACAACAACTGTCAGCTGGAAAAGTTTTTCTTCCATTTATTCACAATATTACTGGCCAAGTTTCAAGTTGAAACAATCTTTATACCCACCAAGAAGACTAGTGAGGGTTTAAGATCGGCGAAAGACGCTCGACAACCCTTAGCAACTCCTGAGGTGTATAAAATCCCGTGTAGCTGTGGGAAGATTTATATTGGAATAACGAAAAGAAGTGTCAATACCCGCTTAACCGAACAAAAAAGGGACTGTCGACTGGGGCATACCGACAGTCAGCTTTAGCGGAACATGTTTTTAAAGACGGTGATCATGAAATAAAATTTAGTGAGACGAGCGTGCTAGCCAGGACATCGCATCGTTATGCAAGCACGTATAAACAAGTTATAGAGATTCAGAAACACCACAATAATTTTAATAGAAAAAAGGAAGGCTTCAAGTTACGTAAGATATTGCCGTCTACTTTGCACCAACGATGTGACGATCGATTACCTTCAATCGAAAATTATAGTCGGCCCTACGTGGGGTATGGTGGTGCCCTCTATGCGCTCTATATAAAAGGAACCTCCACGGCCTGGCAGCTAGTCATTGACTCAACTCGGAAGATGTTGCCCGCAGTTGGTAACGAAACGTTAATAAGAAGTTTTACGGATCGACCAAGGCCTCTCAACCCGGAAATTTTATTTGTTATTGTCTGTTTGCAGACACTTGCATGTGCAGCCCATTCATAACTGGGCTTCACCGTTTCGTTTTAGCTCCCCAGCGGCGTGCTACAGCGCCGCGGCACGGGTACTTCAGTGCGTCTCAAGCCTACATCCATGTACCTGCAAACGAGCAAAAATTACTATTTTCAAGATAATAATTAAACCTTCATGGCTTCTCTTCGTGCCTTTTTATTCCTGCTCATATTTCTGTACAAAGTAATGTAGAAACAATTTTCCTAGTTATCAGCGATTCTGAACTAGTACTAGTTGTAATTTTTTGTTAGTATACTTTACAGAACTAGGCAGCGTTATTTCCCGTTGTGCTCCGGCCAGCGAATTTGAGTTACTTGCCTCTGATAGAAATGTGGTTGGCTGAGTTCTAATACCTTTTATAATACCGTGTATAATGAGTTTAGTTTGTGATAGTACCAGAGGCTACGGTGAAGTTATGCCGGTTTGCGGTTTGGTATGACGTGTCCTGCGATTGTCTATTTCGGATTTGCTGAAATCCAGTACGTGCGTTTGTCGGTTGTTTGCTTGTCTGACTTGAAGGTCTGACACAGCTTGCTTTCGTTTCGTGACCTTCAACTGAACGCGGTTGACTGAATAACCGCTGTGCATTTTCCTTGTGTTTTACCCGCCTACGTAGGCGAGGTCGGCTGTCGCGTGTTTGTTTACCTGCTTGCGCGCGGTACCGAAATCGCTGTTGTGATTGAGAGCTCTGACTAGATATGGCGTTCTCTTACCGCCAGGCGACGGTGAAACTCACGTTCGACGAATCTTACGCGCGTCCGAAGGCTTATGAAATGGAACGGTTTTTGAGAGAGGACATCCATGTCGATCCCCGCGAGCTGATGGTCGTCCATCTGTCTACCATTTCCAGTAGATCTACGTCAAGATGAAGAACGAAGAGCGTTGTGTCAGCCTTGTCCGACGCTGTAATATTTCTGGCTTATTCAGCCATCATATTAGGCTCCAGGAAGCTATTCCCAGGGCAGTGGAGATGCAAGAAGCATAGAGATGACGCAATGTGGGATGAGGTACCGGTGACAGATGTTAGATTCGGTACCATTCCCGTGAGGAAGACCGCCTGAATGATTCTGCTGCTCTGTGATTGGCTGCTGTGTTCGACGGTACGGTGCCAAAACGTTAAACTTTAGTTTCTATTATTAATTAAACCTGTCATCCAAATTACTTCATTTTTTTAAAAATAAACACCTCTGAACAGCCAGCTATCAATCAGTCATTTCAAAATTATTAAAATCAAAGTATTACTAAAACAAAAGACTGACGATATTACTGCCGATGCACTTCGGTGGGGTTCGGGTCACGCCGAAGTGACTCGGGCAGTCCGGCTCTCCAGTTCTGACCGTTCCAGTAGACAGACATGTTGTCTGTTATAGCAGTATTTGTTTCATGCAGTTTTATTTACTACAGTTCCGACCGTCGCTAGGTACAGACATTGTTGTGGACTGGCAAGACAGCCAATCCACAAGGACGGGAGGCTGGCTGGCGTGAGGTCTGGAACAGTTCAAGGTCTTATAGTAGCAAAAATAGTACGTAGCTTCTGGAATACTTAACTTTAATCCATAATTAGTGAACATCGGTCTGACGGTACATGCATCACAAGATAAATAGCAATTGATAATGGCGCCTTGCTAGGTCGTAGCAAATGACGTAGCTGAAGGCTATGCTAACTATCGTCTCGGCAAATGAGAGCGTAATTTGTCAGTGAACCATCGCTAGCAAAGTCGGCTGTACAACTGGGGCGAGTGCTAGGAAGTGTCTCTAGACCTGCCGTGTGGCGGCGCTCGGACTGCAATCACTGACAGTGGCGACACGCGGGTCCGACGTATACTAACGGACCGCGGCCGATTTAAAGGCTACCACCTAGCAAGTGTGGTGTCTGGCGGTGACACCACAGACATGTTGTCTGTAATAGTAGTATTTGATTCATGTAATTTTATTCTCCAGTTCTGACGGTTCCAGTAGGCAGACATGTTGTCTGTGTCAGGATGTATTTCATGTTATTTTAACCAGATGTAATGACTGTGGCAAGATATGTTCAATACGTTGTGATCAAGAATAGTTTCTCGTGTCTATATCAATAACAACGCAAGTGGCATCCCAAATGAGTTATAGTTTATTCGTAGCAGCAGTTCCTTGCGAAGTTAATTTCAGCCTCAAGAAAAAGAATCCACGACCTGCGTGCTGTTTTCTGCGCTGGGGACATCATGAAGACAGCAGGTTAGTGAAGTGTATAACAACTTCTGTATTCCACACAGGGCAGTGGAAACAACTAGGCATCTCACGTGTACTGCATGCACAGTACAAATGTTCTCAGTGACACGTCATCTGCAGTAATACGGAGGAGGTAAAGAAGGATGAAAGTATTAACACTATCTCGCTTTTATTCCTTTTTTCTTGCCGTAACGTTCCACCAACGACTACCGCTTTCGCTATGCTGACGGTAATGTCAGATCGGCAACTGTGGACTACGCGGGTGTGGGGGTGCGTACGGTGCGTATATTCGGACTGCCGTTTGAAGTCCCGGCAGCGACGCGTTACGGCCGAATGACACGGTCTTTAGCTACATAGAAGAGTATCACGTTCTCAATGGTGTCCATCAAACTCCCCAAACACGTGCCGTCGTACGTGTTCATCAGCGGTTGCCGATCCATCATTATTTATGACGGACAACCGCAGACATGTTCCAGCTTTGGACAGGAAGGCCTCGTCCTATCAAAGTGCCTACAGTACCGCCTCGTCCAGGTACTAAGGCGGAACCAGTACACGCAGCGGTGCCGACCGCGTTACCGCTTATGAACGTGGAAGCGGTGCGGCCGTTGTGCACAGACGCCGCGTATATGAGGTAGCCTCACGCGAACGTGAGCGCAGGCATCGATGACGCTTTGACGGCGGAGCTGCACGCCCTTGAGGGACATGGCGACAGCTACCACCACAACCGTCGTCGTACCAGAGGCATCGGACCTAGACGTCTGCCTCACGACCGAAGGTGATGACAACGGCCCTTCGATGTGGATGGACACGCAGTCCCGGAAACAACGGCCGCCTCTCGACGGAATAAAGGGTGGAGACAGGGGCCAAGCTGCCGAAATCATCTCTGACTTTTCGTTGCCAACAGACTTTAATAATACCGCCCCAAGGAAGGCATCTGTCCTGCGGACAGGACGGCGGCCTAGCCCACTCGCCGGCCGGTGTGGCCGAGCGGTTCTAGGCGCTTCAGTCTGGAACCGCGGCGACCGCTAGGGTCGCAGGTTCGAATCCCGCCTCGGGCATCAATGTGTGTGATGTCCTTAGGTTAGCTACGTTGAAGTAGTTTTAAGTTCTAGGAGACTGATGACCTCAGACATTTAGTCCAATAGTGCTCAGAGCCATTTGAACCATTTTGAACCTAGCCCACTCCAGACGACACCATGACCGACGCTCCTCAGGATAAAGACCAGGCGGTGGAGCCAATTGCTCACCCCTTCCCCGGTTGGTGACTGGACTACTAATGAAGGTAGAGGATGCACCAGACACGCTTCATGCACCTCCGCCACATGGGACTAGCGCCCCACTTACGGAGGGGGGAGTCTGACACTCACAGAAGGGCCACATTAAATATGCCTGCCATAAGGCTGGGTAACCAAGCGGCCCCATTACCACCAAGAGGCCCAGTCTTAAGATGTCCTAATCCTACCGTGTGGGTACAGACAACATCGACAGCATACACTGTCATCAAAACACGCATGTTCCATGACATGCTGTGCCGGCCAGAGTGGCCGAGCAGTTCTAGGCGCTGCAGTCTGGAACCGCGCGACCGCTATGGTCGCAGGTTCGAATCCTGCCTCGGGCATGGATGTGTGTGATGTCCTTAGGTTAGTTAGGTTTAAGTAGTTCTAAGTTCTAGGGGACTTTTGACTTCAGCAGTTGAGTCCCATAGTGCTCAGTGCCATTTTGAACCATGACATGCAGTGGGCGCCAGACCTGGGTATCACCCTCCTTCAAGAAGTCCACCTGGAGCTGCAATTGGACCTTTGCGTGTCACAGCCTACAGCATTCCATCTAGCGAAATTACCAGTGGAACCGCCTTCCTCTTACATGACAACTTTGAGGTATCAGGCGTCACGATCTGCCATCTTCCTGAGGCCTAGCCATTATAGTGGGGTGATTCCATCTGTATTGTCAATGTATACGCCCCTTCCAGGACATAACGCCACCCACGATGAATTCGACGAGATTGCATTGGGAATACGGAGAACTACGTCATAGGTGGTGATTTTATAAGTGTCCTGGATGCTGCAGACCAAATGGTGCACTACTCTACCTGCCTGGCACTACAGGCACTCGTGTGGAATCTGGCGTTGCAAAACACATCGCGTCTCCTTCACAGAGAACAACTTGGTTATGCGTACTTCACCTACCACTCCGCCAGCCGCCTCGACCAGATATATGTCTCCTGAGGACTCTGAGCCACAACAAAGGATGTGGAACTGTGGCCGACAGCCTTCACCGACCATTTGGCATACATCTGTTCAGTCACACTCTCCTGACAACTCACATGCCGAAGCATTGGTCAGTTGATACTGAACAAATCCCATCTGTATGAAGACACATGTCTGTGGGAGATTTCTGTTACATGGGACCGCTGCCTCTGGACTCAGCATGCACATCCTTCCACCTTACACTGGTGGCTCGACTGCACCAAGCTGGCTCTCCAATGCTTGCTCAAGGGATATGCCCATGACAGCTCATGCTGGCGTCGGGCGATGTTGGAATTTTATCAGACATGACATAAGTCATGTGCCCTCCGCCACACACCGTTGGGTGGCTTGCGGAGTATCAGTGTAGATGTAGAAGTAATGACACAGTTGTCACGAGATGTGCGGACATCAGTTAACTATCTCAAAGCTCGCCTAATCTGTCTCACCACAAAACAGCTTGATGGAGACCGAGTCCAGGCGAGAGTGCAGGATATCATCCACAGAAAAATGGCGTCTGTATATCATGTTATCCGAGGGAGACGCCAGTGCAAGCGCCTGCCTTATAAAATCAGAAGAGACATTAGCAGGCAGACGCATCGACAACCAGTGTGCCATCACTCCAGCGTTTGTCCAGCATTCCAGTTCGTTTTATGCCAATGATCCATGGACTGTTCACAATTATGAAGGCATCCCATGCGAATTCCCTGTCCCCAGAGTAGTGGCTCAGGATGACCCTCTAATGGCTCCCATAACTGCTGAAGACTTAACAGTGGCCTTGGCATGCGGCACCCCAAATAAATCACTGGGACCAGACGGCTTACTGAACGAATTCTACCATGCCTTCCATTCCCTGAAGGGCGCTCAGTGAATTCAGATGTTTCAAGACCTCCACCATGAACATTTTCCCATCCCCACAGATTTTCTTGAAGGCATCATGATACTGGTTCCAGAACTGAGCGGTTCACACTGTTGTCCTGAATGCGGATTATAAACTTTTCGCCTGTATCCTTTGCACATATCTTCAGGTCACGATCAGACACATGATCCCTCCTGACCAGACATATTTAGGCGACGACAACAAAGTCCACAGGGCACTTTGCGCCTACAGCGATGTCACGCAGCTGGCGTTGGCCTGCCGCCTCCATGGCACCCTTGTCGCTGTCGATTCTGATCACGCATTTGTTCGTATCAACCAGTTTCTTTCGCGCCGTGCTTGAAAGCACGGGGCTCTCCCAGGCGTCAGCAAGACTGATCCTACATTTAATCCACAGGGTCCACTCCTGGGCTATGGTCAAAGGCTGATGGACCCATCACTCTTCTTCAATGGTTTGTGTGACAGAGATGTCCTTTATCAGGAGTCTTATTGGGGGCGACCCTCGAACCCGCGCTACACAGCCTTCGTCAATGACTGGATGGCATCTACCCTTGAGATGTAACCTTCCAATGTGGTGCCTTCACTCAAGATGTGGTGCTCTCGGCGCGGCCGAGCGACGAAATCCAAACGATTCTTCAATGGTTGCATCGCTACAGTGCGGTATCAGGCAGCGTCGCCAACATGAGCAAGACGACTTATATGGATGTTGGAAGAGGCCTTCTCCACCTTACAGCAGCGTATGGGCATTTTGTTAAGCACAGGTCAAATAGTCAAAGTCCACTACACTACTTGAACGAGGCCACCACTGACGGGAGGTCTGGGTTTGACTCATATGCACAATGACGCGACTTGCATGGACTGCAGCAGCCACCAGCTTCACGGGGATGCTGCTTCAGATCGTCGCATCCCGAGATCTCCAACCATCAGCCACCATGGGCCACATAGCTCTGCCTCTCGCCCTCATCCGAGATTTCCTGGTCGAACTGAGCTACATGATCAAGCATCCACCGGTGACGAGAGTGCCGAGCACGAAAGACTATTACCGCCTCTATCACGCATAACAACCCAGCAACAAGGCAGAATAGCAGCACCTAGCAATAAAAAAAATGGCTCTGAGCACTATGGGACTTAACATCTAAGGTCATCAGTCCCCTAGAACTTAGAACTACTTAAACCTGACTAACCTAAGGACATCACACACATCCATGCCCGAGGCAGGATTCGAACCTGCGACCATAGCAGTCGCACGGTTCCAGATTGAGGCGCCTAGAACCGCTCGGCCACTGCAGTCGCCGGCAGAAGTGGCCGTGCGGTTAAAGTCGCTGCAGTCTGGAACTGCAAGACCGCTACGGTCGCAGGTTCGAATCCTGCCTCGGGCATGGATGTTTGTGATGTCCTTAGGTTAGTTAGGTTTAACTAATTCTAAGTTCTAGGGGACTAATGACCTCAGAAGTTGAGTCCCATAGTGCTCAGAGCCATTTGAACCATTTGAACCACTGCGGTCGGCCACCCAGCAATCCACCGGACCAGCATGTGGCGGTTCACCCAAACCCCATACCTCCCCACATACGCCCCTTCCTCTTCGTTCGGCCGGCCGGTGTGGCCGTGCGGTTCTAGGCGCTTCAGTCTGGAACCGCGGGACCGCTACGGTCGCAGGTTCGAACCCTGCCTCGCGCATGGATGTGTGTGATGACCTTAGGTTAGTTAGGTTTAAGTAGTTCTAAGTTCTAGGGGACTGATGACCACAGCTGTTAAGTCCCATAGTGCTCAGAGCCATTTGAACCTCTTCCTTCATGGTGACGAATGGCAAATTAGCCTCACATCAGCGCCACCATATCATCCATCTTACGGACGACCCGTTGAGCTCGAACTGTGCAGTCGTCGATTTGGATGCACACCACTTTACAAGTGTTGTCACGGGCAGCTGTTGGCCTCTTATGCAATGTATGCTGGCGCTCCTGTTGCAGCGACAGCTGGAGTCTATCATGCTGGACAACCTCCTATGCTCAGATACTGCTTACTTTCTCACCGCCAGAACTGACTGAAGGGCGTGGTGCTGTATTGCGCTTTGGAAGCCGCGCCCGAAAGCGTTCTCTACTTGTGGTTTCACCTGACGAGGACTCACGATGCATTCCGACACCATGCGTTCTACGACTAGCGAATTATTTAGGCGCATTATACAGGGATCCCCGTACCCACTGGGGCATTAGAAGGCACACTTTAAGATGACTCACGGAACACGATTGATCCTCCGAGGAAACGGTTTAGAGGGAGTCCACCTCTATTAATTTGCGCGAAGATGACTCGGAGGCTTCTGATGGTGGCAGTAGGATCTGATGAAAAAAATGAAAAATCCTGTAAGGCCCCTTTGCTTCCTCGGCTCCAGAAGGGCGGGAACGGGACATTATGGCCAGGCATCGGAAGATGACCCCAGCCCTCTTTGCCCCCAACCTCCCCTCGGGCTTCTATTAAAAAAAAAAAAAAAGAAAAAAAAAAAAAGTCGTTAATGTCTGGACACTGACTTACGCTGCTTCGAATGATAATGGTGGCTGAAATTTTTTAAAGCCAGTATTTGGCCCGCAAGAGGAGGAGACGTGGTGGCGTAAAGTTCCTGAGTAGGCTACATATCTGCAAGGCGAGGGACCAGTGAGCGCAGAAGAGGAACACCCTTTTCGACATGAGGTTGATCGCACCTCATGCGATTACCAGCCAACAATGGCATATGACATTTACATTTTTCCCTTCTGTTTCCATTTGTTTACTGTCAACTCCATTAAGTGGACGAGTATGCATTACCCCAGTACTTGTACTAGTACTGTTTATGTGGATGGTACACTGTGATACCTTTTTGACCAGTTCTCGAGGAAAGGAAGTGGATTACCAGATAAAAATATAGAGTGCTATTTAGAAAAGTCGTACTGCTTCTCATACCTTCGTAACTAACCGTTGTACTGGACGAAAATACACTCCTCTGTCGGTACAATGGTGGGTTCTTTCTCTTTGCTCCAGCAAGAGACCGAGAGGATACTACTTTCATTATTCTCCTTCTTCTTCTTCTTCTTCTTCTTTTCTCCACAGCCCTAGATGGGCCTTGGCCTGCTGTACAACAGCATTGCATTCGTCCAACGATTTGCGCCTCCATCCTCTGACACCAATGATTTATAGATCTTCTTGTGTGTCATCCAAGTATTGAAGTCTTTGTCTTCCCTTTGTCTCACTGGGTTTTGTACCATGGGTTCTCATGTGTGCGAGAAACACAGCCGACTCATTTCAGGCGATCTGTTTTAATGAACTTTATGATTTCAAGATCTTTATATAATCTGTAAAGTTCAAAATTATGTCGTGTACGCCACTCACTACCTCCATTAATCGTTCCATAGATTTTATATAACCCCTTTCTGCCAGCTCCTCACATGTTGTCACTGTCCAGTGTTCTGAGCTACGTGTTAATATCTCACATACTACAGTTTTATACAGTTGACATTTTGTTCCATTGGACAAATTTCTGAACATAAGTTGTGACGTCAGCCTGCTTTGTTTCGATGCTAATATTATTCTGTTACCATAGTTCCTAGACAGACAAATTCACTAACGGGTTCTATTTGTACTTGGTCAATTTGTAGCACTGTATTTGGTTCTGGTATTATTATTCGCATGTATGTTTTTTAATTGGGACCAAACTGCTGAGGTCATCGGTCCATAGGATTACACGCTACTTAATTTAAAGTAAACCAGCTTGCACTAAGAATAACACACACACACACACACACACACACGCGCGCGCGCGCGCGCTCGAGGGAGGACTCGAACCTCCGACAGGAGGAGCTGCGCGAACTGTCAAGGCGCATAGTAACGCGCGGCTATTTGGTTTTACTGGCGTTCACTTCCAGTCCCATCTCTATTGTTGCTGCCACCAGTGCCCTATGTGTTTCTTTATCAGCTAATCATACAATGAAGGCTTTCACGACCGGAAGTTCTGTTGTTGATAATTCTTCCGGGTTATATGGCCGTAGTCCATGGAATACTTATGTTCCTAACGTTTCGTCCAATACTACGTTGGACATCCTCAGAGGTATGGCTGGTCCTGTTAAGTCTTGCCGACTGACGAGTCGGGCGTCGGAGAGCGGCCTAAATACCGAGGAAAGTGGGCGTGGTCTAGCCAGCACATAGTAGCAGAGAGAAAACTAGTCAAAGACAAAATGTAACTATCGTTAAGAGACCGTCATAGATAAAAATCACTTATTGGTTCTGTAACGCCACTGTCCATATCTCGCTTAATTTCAAGGCCTCTTCTTTTCTATTAAAATTATCTTCATGTTTATAAATTTCAATAGCCTCCCTATACAGTCGTGGATAATTGTTCGTGGTAGCACTTCAAACTGTAGTTTCAGATAACTTAACTACATGGTCACCGGACCGAAGTGCATGTTCCGCAACGGCCGATTTATCTATTTTACCCAGTCGGCAAAGACTTTTATGCTCCTTTACCCTAGTATTCACACTTCTTTTCGTAGTACCAATATAGACCTTGCCACAGGTACACGGAATTTCGTACACACCGCTAGATGATAATGGTGGCCTTCTATCTTTAACCGAACGAAGTACTTGTCCTATTTTTCTGGTAGGTTTGAATACCGGTTTCACTTTATGTTTCAGAGAAAATTTTGCCTATTCGATCTGTAACCTTACTAATGAAAGGTAAAGACACCTTGTTCTTCCATTGTTGTGTACCATCCTTGTCCTTTGGCCTGCTGTAATTAGGTCTTAAAACTCTATTAATATCTTTGTTTGAGTACCCATTCTTTTCGAAGGCCTGTTTCAGATGATTCAGTTCCGTATCCAGATGTTCCGGCGTACAAATCCGTTTTGCCCTGTCCACTAAACTTTTGATTACACCTCTTTTTTGTTGTGGATGATGATTGGAGTTCTTATGTAAGTATCTATCAGTATGTGTGCTCTTCCGAAACACTTTATGTTTTAGACTGCCATCGGTCCGTCTCATGACTAACACATCGAGAAACGAAATAGCCTGGTCCTTTTCCACTTCAATTGTAAACTGAATTTTAGGGTTTATGGTATTAAGATAATCAAAAAATTCGTCTAAGGCTTTTTTACCGTGTGTCCAAACCACGAATGTGGCGTCTACATAACGATACCAACAACATGGTTTCTTATTTGCTTTATTGAACGCTAATTGCTCAAATTTCTCCATGTAAAATTTGACAATCGCAGGGCTCAACGGGTTACCCATGGCAACACCATCCACTTGCTCATAAAACTCCTCATCCCACTGAAACTGATTAGATGTGAGACAGGGTCTAAACAGAGCGGTCAGATCTTCAGGGAAAATTTCCGTTATCTAAACCATAACTTCATTGACCGGAATCATAGTAAACAGAGATACAATATCAAAACTGACCAAAATGTCTTCAGGAACCAAGGTTAGACCTTCAATTTTCTCAATAAAATGACGTGAATCCCTCACATAAGAATCAGTCTTACCAATGTATGGTTGTAGAAGAGTAGCTAGATACCTAGATATTTGATAAGTGGGGGAATCAATCGCACTAACAATGGGTCTCAGCAAAACTTTTTTATCCTTCTGTGGAATGGAAGTAGAAGACTTTATCAACGTCAGTCGGCAGGACTCAACAAGACCAGCCATACCTCTGAGGATGTCCAACGTAGTATTGGACGAAACGTTAGGAATAGGAGTATTCTATGGACCACGACCATATAACCCGGAAGAATTATCAACATCTTTATCAGCTAGTTCTGTTCTTGCAACGATATCCTCTTCATCTGCATATACCGAACAAGGTGGCGCAATGGTTAGCACACTGGACTCGCATTCGGGAGAACGACGTTTCAAACCCTCGTCGGGCCATTCTGATTTAGGTTTAACGTGATTTCCCTAAATCACTTCAGGCGAATACCGGGATGATTCCTTTGAAAGGGCACGGCTGATTTCCTTCGGTATCCTTCCCTAATCCGATGTGACCAATGACCTCGCTGTTTGGTCACTTCCCTCAAATCAAGCAACCAACCATCTGCATAAGCCAGAACCTGCACCTTTATATTGTGTATTGTGCCTCTTGTGTTGATTTCAGTTGGCCTCATCACTTTCTCTAGTGATATATTAAAAAGCATACATGACAGAGCATCCCCTTGCTTCAGCCTGCAATTAGTTTCAAAACATGTTACATCTCCTTGTGTCTTTACTTTACATACCAGTTTTCCCATAGTCAAACTTACAGGATGACAATTATTGAACTATATGAAACAAAATCGTCTGAGCGGTTTGCGTTACGACGTTCGAACTGAATGGTTGGCCGCGGGGTATGATGGGAATCAATATGCGCTGCATGTTTTGGTTTAGCGACGAAGACCGCTTTCATTTGTATGAGTTCGTCAGTAAGCTAAATTGGTTGCTTTGGAGGACGGAGAATTCGCTTTTCGCTATCGAGACGTCTCTACACCCTCAACAGGTGACTGTGTGGTGTGTATTCCTTGATGGCACATTGATTATCGAATGATACGTGAAGGTTTTGGAAGATGATTTCATCCCCATTCTCCAAAGTGACCCTGATTTCGACAAGATGTGGTTCATGCAAGAGGAAGCACGATCACACCGAAGCAGGAGGGTGTTTGATGTCATGGAGGAGCACTCTGGCGACCGCATACAGGCTCTGGGCCAACAAGAGGGCATTGGCATGGAGCTCGATTGGCCGCCATATTCTCCGGACCTGACCACGTGCGACTCCTTTCTGCGGGGGTGTATTAAAGACAAGATGTACAGCAATAATTCCAAAACCATTGCGTAGTTAAGAACAGCCATTCAGGAGGTCATCGACAACATCGGTTTTCCGACACTCCGACGGATCGTGCAGATTTTCGCTATTCATCTGCGCCACATCTTCGGCAATGATGGCAGGCATATCGAACATGTAATTTAAATCCCAATATCTGTAGTGACGTTTAAATGTTGAATACAATGTGCGCACGCCATAGTTTGTAAGTAATTTACGTTTTTTCATGTTGTAGTTGTTGCTGTGGTCTTCAGTCCTGAGACATGATTTGATGCAGCTCTCCATGCTACTCTATCCTGTGCAAGCTTCTTCATCTCCCAGTACCTACTGCACCCTACATCCTTCTGAATCTGCTTAGTGTATTCATCTCTTGGTCTCCCTCTACGATTTTTACCCTCCACGCTGCCCTTCAGTACTAAATTGGTGATCCGTCGATGTCTCAGAACATGTCCTACCAATCGATCCCTTCTTCTAGTCAAGTTGTGTCACAAACTCCTCTTCTCCCCAATTCTATTCAATACTTCATCATTAGTTATGTGATCTACCCATCTAATCTTTAGCATTCTTCTGTAGCACCACATTTCGAAAGCTTCTATTCTCTTCTTGTCTAAACAATTTATCGTCCACGTTTCACTTCCATACATGGCTACACTCCATACAAATACTTTCAGAAACGACTTCCTTACAATTAAATCTATACTCGATGTTAACAAATTTTTCTTCTTCAGAAACGCTTTCCTTGCCATTGCCAGTCTACATTTTATATCCTCTCTACTTCGACCATCGTCAGCTATTTTGCACCCCAAATAGCAAATCTCCTTTACTACTCCAAGTGTCTCATTTCCTAATCTAATACCCTCAGCATCACCCGACTTAATTCGACTACATTCCATTATCCTCGTTTTGCTTTTGTTGATGTTCATCTTATATCCTCCTTTCAAGACACTGTCCAAACCGTTCAACTGCTCTTCCAAGTCCATTGCTGTCTGTGATAGAATTACAACGTCATCGGCGAACCTCAAAGTTTTTATTTCTTCTCCGTGGATTTTAATACCTACTCCGAATTTTTCTTTTGTTTCCTTTACTGCTTGCTCAATATACAGATTGAATAACATCGAGGATAGGCTACAACTCTGCCTCACTCCCTGCCCAACCACTGCTTCCCTTTCATATCCCTCGACTCTTATAACTGCCATCTGCTTTCTGTACAAATTGTAAATAGCCTTTCGCTCCCTGTATTTTATCCCTGCTACCTTCAGAATTTGAAAGAGAGTATTCCAGTCAACATTGTCAAAAGCTTTCTCTAAGTCTACAAATGCTAGAAACGTAGGTTTGCCTTTCCTTAATCTTTCTTCTAAGATAAGTCGTAGGGTCAGTATTGCCTCACGTGTTCCAACATTTCTACGGAATCCAAACTGATCTTCCCCGAGGTCGGCTTCTATCAGTTTTTCCATTCGTCTGTAAAGAATTCGCGTTAGTATTTTGCAGCTGTGACTTATTAAACTGATAGTTCGGTAATTATCACATCTGCAACACCTGCTTTCTTTGGGATTGGAATTATTATATTCTTCTTGAAGTCTGAGGGTATTTCACCTGTCTCATACATCTTGCTCGCCAGACTGTAGAGTTTTTTCAGGACTGGCTCTCCCAAGGCTGTCAGTAGTTCTAATGGAATGTTGTCTACTCCTGGGGCCTTGTTTCGACTCAGGTCTTTCAGTGCTCTGTCAAACTCTTCACGCAGTATCATATCTCCCATTTCATCTTCATCTACATCCTCTTACATTTCCATAATATTGTCCTCAAGTACATCGCCCTTGTATAGACTTCATATAGTTCAATAATTGTCACCCTGTCCGCCCCTGGTAGCTGAGTGGTCAACGCGACGGAATGTCATATCCAACGGCCCGGTTTCGATTCCCGTCTGCGACACGTTTCTGGGGATGGCTACGCCGGTGTCGATCATTCGTCGATGCGCCTTGCAGCAACTATATTCTGTTGTTTAGAAGCCTCGCTCTTCGGAAGACACCACACTAACAAAGATACAAGAACGCATTGATGCTGGTCAGTGTGACCATGGTACATAAACGACATCTGCCTGAGACATTTTTTTATTTTGCTTCTGGACACAACGTTATATCGGGATGGGAGACCCTGTAAACACTGATGAGCCATAACACTATGACCACTGCTCAGCGGTACCTGGTGGCGTTGCAGGCACGAGACGCGGCGAGGAAAGTACGAGGTCTGTTCAAAAAATTACAAAACGCTCGTAATTGTGCGCCAGAGGTGTGCTCTTATATTCAAGGCTTACATCCAGGAAGCTATAGATCAGGTTCGAGAAACTAAGGAGGTGGGGATCTAAATTAATGGGCAGAAGATAGACATGCTACGTTATGCAGATGATATTGCTATTGCCACGGAGACAATAGAAGATCTAGAGGAAGCCCTCAGAACAATGGAAAGGATACTATGTAATCAATATGGAATGAGAATAAACAAAGAAAAGAACTAAAGTGTTGGTATGCAATACAGAAGCAGAAATTGAACCTCTGAGAATGAGAATTGGATGAGAGGAGCTGGAAGTGGTAGAGGAATTTACCTACCTGGGAAGCACAATCACAAAGGATGGTAGCAGTCTGAAAATAAGGAAACGTATCATGAAAGCTTTCGTTTGGAGTGTGGCCCTATACGGATGTGAAACTTGCACAATTGGAAGAGAAGAGAGGAGACGGCTAGAGGCCCTGGAGATGTGGTGCTACAGAAGGATGATGAAGATCAGCTGGAGAGACCAAGTAACAAATGAAGAGGTGCTTAGAAGAGTGCAGGAAACAAGATCTCTGTGGAGGTACATCCAAACAAGAAGAGACAAACTTGTGGGGCACATCCTACGACACAACAGCATCACTGGAACAATAGCAGAAGGAGCTATTGAGGGAAGGAATCGGCGGGGGCGACCAAGGATATCATACATGCAGCAGATCATGACTGTTGTTGGATGTAACACGTACGTGGAAATGAAGAGGAAGGCAGACGAAAAAAAGAAATAGCGCTCTGCTGCACACCAACGTCAGGTTTGAACACTAAAAGAAGAAGAAGAAGAAGGCGTGCTGGAGCGAAATGGGATTGGCGTCCCTGCACTGTGTAACTGCCGGAAGTTTCATAGTGTATGTCTTTCATTATTGTTCAGTGCTATATTGAGAAGAACGTTGTGTTGCAAAGTTTGCGAATTCACGATGGCAGAGTTACAGGACCAACGCGTCTGCATTAAATTTTGCATGAAACTCAAGAAAAACTTTACAGAGATACACCAAACGATGCAGGAAGCCTACACTGACGAGTTCTTAAGGAGTACCCAGTGTTACGAATGATACACGCGGTTTAAAAATGACGAGACGGAAGTTGAAGATGACCCTCGTTCAGGACGCCCGTCGACGTCTACCAACGACTCTCAAGTCAGGAACGACAATGAAATTATGCATGCCAATAGAAGACTGACTAACCGAGAAATTTCAGAAGAATGTAGCATTTCAGTTGGATCACGTCATAAAATCCTGACACAGCATCTGGAATACATCGTGTTAAAGTAAATTATTCATTTCAGTGATCCTCAGTTAAGAACAATCAGAGTATGTTGTTGTTGTTGTGGTCTTCAGTCCTGAGACTGGTTTGATGCAGCTCTCCATGCTACTCTATCCTGTGCAAGCTTTTTCATCTCCCAGTACCTACTGCACCCTACATCCTTTTGAATCTGCTTAGTGTATTCATCTCTTGGTCTCCCTCTACGATTTTTACCCTCCACGCTGCCCTCCAATACTAAATTGGTGATCCCTTGATGCCTCAGAACATGTCCTACCAACCGATCCCTTCTTCTGGTCAAGTTGTGCCACAAACTTCTCTTCTCCCCAATCCTATTCAATACTTCCTCATTAGTTATGTGATCTACCCATCTAATCTTCAGCATTCTTCTGTAGCACCACATTTCGAAAGCTTCTATTCTCTTCTTGTCCAAACTATTTATCGTCCATGTTTCACTTCCATACATGGCTACACTCCATACGAATACTTTCAGAAATGACTTCCTGACACTTAAATCAATACTGGATGTTAACAAATTTCTCTTCTTCAGAAACGCTTTCCTTGCCATTGCCAGTCTACATTTTATATCCTCTCTACTTCGACCATCATCAGTTATTTTGCTCCCCAAATAGCAAAACTCCTTTACTACTTTAAGTGCCTCATTTCCTAATCTAATTCCCTCAGCATCACCTGACTTAATTAGACTACATTCCATTACCCTTGTTTTGCTTTTGTTGATGTTCATCTTATATCCTCCTTTCAAGACACTGTCCATTCCATTCAACTGCTCTTCCAAGTCCTTTGCTGTCTCTGACAGAATTGCAATGTCATCGGCGAACCTCAAAGTTTTTATTTCTTCTCCATGAATTTTAATACCTACTCCTAATTTTTCTTTTGTTTCCTTTACTGCTTGCTCAATATACAGATTGAACAACATCGGGGAGAGGCTACAACCCTGTCTTACTCCCTTCCCAACCACTGCTTCCCTTTCATGTCCCTCGACTCTTATAACTGCCATCTGGTTTCTGTACAAATTGTAAATAGCCTTTCGCTCCCTGTATTTTACCCCTGCCACCTTTAGAATTTGAAAGAGAGTATTCCAGTCAACATTGTCAAAAGCTTTCTCTAAGTCTACAAATGCTAGAAACGTAGGTTTGCCTTTCCTTAATCTTTCTTCTAAGATAAGTCGTAAGGTCAGTATTGCCTCACGTGTTCCAGTGTTTCTACGGAATCCAAACTGATCTTCCCCGAGGTTGGCTTCTACTAGTTTTTCCATTCGTCTGTAAAGAATTCGTGTTAGTATTTTGCAGCTGTGACTTATTAAGCTGATAGTTCGGTAATTTTCACATCTGTCAACACCTGCTTTCTTTGGGATTGGAATTATTATATTCTTCTTGAAGTCTGAGGGTATTTCGCCTGTTTCATACATCTTGCTCACCAGATGGTAGAGTTTTGTCAGGACTGGCTCTCCCACGGCCGTCAGTAGTTCCAATGGAATATTGTCTACTCCGGGGGCCTTGTTTCGACTCAGGTCTTTCAGTGCTCTGTCAAACTCTTCACGCAGTATCATATCTCCCATTTCATCTTCATCTACATCCTCTTCCATTTCCATAATATTGTCCTCAAGTACATCGCCCTTGTATAGACCCTCTATATACTCCTTCCACCTTTCTGCTTTCCCTTCTTTGCTTAGAACTGGGTTTCCATCTGAGCTCTTGATATTCATACAAGTCGTTCTCTTATCTCCAAAGGTCTCTTTAATTTTCCTGTAGGCGGTATCTATCTTACCCCTAGTGAAATAGGCCTCTACATCCTTACATTTGTCCTCTAGCCATCCCTGCTTAGCCATTTTGCATTTCCTGTCGATCTCATTTTTGAGACGTTTGTATTCCTTTTTGCCTGTTTCACTTACTGCATTTTTATATTTTCTCCTTTCATCAATTAAATTCAGTATTTCTTCTGTTACCCAAGGATTTCTACTAGCCCTCGTCTTTTTACCTACTTGATCCTCTGCTGCCTTCACTACTTCATCCCTCAAAGCTACCCATTCTTCTTCTACTGTATTTATTTCCCCCATTCCTGTCAATTGCTCCCTTATGCTATCCCTGAATCTCTGTACAACCTCTGGTTCTTTTAGTTTATCCAGGTCCCATCTCCTTAAATTCCCACCTTTTTGCAGTTTCTTCAGTTTTAATCTACAGGTCATAACCAATAGATTGTGGTCAGAGTCCACATCTGCCCCTGGAAATGTCTTACAATTTAAAACCTGGTTCCTAAATCTCTGTCTTACCATTATATAATCTATCTGATACCTTTTAGTATCTCCAGGGTTCTTCCATGTATACAACCTTCTGTCATGATTCTTAAACCAAGTGTTAGTTATGATTATGTTGTGCTCTGTGCAAAATTCTACAAGGCGGCTTCCTCTTTCATTTCTGTCCCCCAATCCATATTCACCTACTATGTTTCCTTCTCTCCCTTTTCCTACACTCGAATTCCAGTCACCCATGACTATTAAATTTTCGTCTCCCTTCACAATCTGAACAATTTCTTTTATTTCATCATACATTTCTTCAATTTCTTCGTCATCTGCAGAGCTAGTTGGCATATAAACTTGTACTACTGTAGTAGGTGTGGGCTTCGTATCTATCTTGGCCACAATAATGCGTTCACTATGCTGTTTGTAGTAGCTTACCCGCATTCCTATTTTCCTATTCATTATTAAACCTACTCCTGCATTACCCCTATTTGATTTTGTGTTTATAACCCTGTAGTCACCTGACCAGAAGTCTTGTTCCTCCTGCCACCGAACTTCACTAATTCCCACTATATCTAACTTCAACCTATCCATTTCCCTTTTTAAATTTTCTAACCTACCTGCCCGATTAAGGGATCTGACATTCCACGCTCCGATCCGTAGAACGCCAGTTTTCTTTCTCCTGATAACGACATCCTCTTGAGTAGTCCCCGCCCGGAGATCCGAATGGGGGACTATTTTACCTCCGGAATATTTTACCCAAGAGGACGCCATCATCATGTAATCATACAGTAAAGCTGCATGCCCTCGGGAAAAATTACGGCTGTAGTTTCCCCTTGCTTTCAGCCGTTCGCAGTACCAGCACAGCAAGGCCGTTTTGGCTAGTGTTACAAGGCCAGATCAGTCAATCATCCAGACTGTTGCCCTTGAACTACTGAAAAGGCTGCTGCCCCTCTTCAGGATCCACACGTTTGTCTGGCCTCTCAACAGATACCCCTCCGTTGTGGTTGCACCTACGGTACGGCTATCTGTATCGCTGAGGCACGCAAGCCTCCCCACCAACGGCAAGGTCCATGGTTCATGGGGGGGGGGGGGGGGGGGGGGCGGGCAGAGTATGTAAAAGATTTAAAATTAAACTTCCAATATTTACAGACTTAAGACTTACATCTGCTTTCCATACATCCATCATTCACACAGTAGGTAGTTACTTGGCCGTTACAACGAAGTATTGTCAAAAATTAAAGCATAATACATTTTCATTAAATGGTCTACTGCACTTGTTGAGAAACTCATGGATGGAATAGAAGGAGTTGGCCACCAAAAATTCTTTTAAATTATATTTAAATTGTGCCTTGTCTGAAACTAAACTCTTAATGGTTGCTGGTAACTTATTGAAAATATGCGTTGCTGAATACTGGACTCCTTTCTGGGCAAGAGTAAGTGATTTTAAATCTTTACGTATATTGTTCTTATTCCTAGTATTGATACTGTGTACTAAGCAGTTAGTTGGAAAAAGATATGTATTATTTACAACAAACTTCATTAAGGAATACATATACTGAGAAGCTGTGGTTAATATGCCCAATTCTTTGAATAGGTTTCGACATGATGTTCTTGGATTTACACTACTCATTACTCTAATTATAAGCTTCTGTACTCTACAAATTTTTTCTCTGTTTGTGGAGCTACCCCAAAATATGATACCATATGACATAATGGAGTGAAAATAAGCAAAATACGCCAGTTTTTTATATTTATATCTCCTATGTCTGACATCATTCGCATTGCAAACACAGACTTGTTTAGGCGCTTTTGGAACGCGCAAATGAGAAAGAGATGTTCCTTAACAGAATCGTAACTGGTGATTAGACGTGGGTGTACGGTAATATATTGAGACCACGGATCAATTTTCACAGTGAGTCGGAAAAAATTCTCCAAGACCAAAAAATGCTCCTCAGGTCAGTGTTAGTTCACCATGAATTCGTGTCACAACGACAAACTGTTAATCTGTGGTATTGTCGAGACGTGTCGCGATGCCTGCGAGAAAATGTGAGAAGCAAACGGCCTGAAATGTGGCGAGACAATTAATGGCCCTAGCATCACGGTACGCGACTACTGCACAAAAAAAGGAAATCACCGTGCTGCCTCATCCTCCGTACTCCTCAGACCTGGCCCCTGCGGACCCCGTTGAAAGGAAGAAGATTTGCAACGATAGACGAGATAAATGAAAATTCGCAGATGGCCCTTCGTGCATCCCAACAAGAGGCATGTCGAGACTGCTTCCTGAAGTGGAAACGCCATTGGCAGCGGTTATTAATTGTGGAGGAGAGTATTTCGGAATTTTTTGAACAGACTTCGCATGCAAGTGCAGCAGAGACGCATGGGGAGTCATTGTAGCGACGATAGCGGTCCTAGATGGGGAATCCACTGACATAAACGTCTTTGGCAAAGGGCCGATTGTCACGGCCCGGCATCTGGAACGAGGATCTGGGACACGCGTAGCTGGTCGGCGGTCCGCATGCTACTGTACTGAGTGCCTAGGGACAGTGGTTGAGCGACGGTGAAAGCCCTAGCTGGAGACAAGGTGTTGGACGTACACGCCTCAGCACAGAATGTGGAAGCCGGAGGCCAGCACGCTCTGTGAAGCAGGACAGGCCGCGATCTGACGACAGAGAACAACGCTGGTGTGGGTATAAGAGCTCAGCGTTCAGCTTACATTGTTCAACAGAAGTATATGCAGCAGACAACGCCCACATGTTCGCATGTTGACTCAACGACATGGTCAAGATTTCAGTGGGCTGGGGATCATAAAGATTGGACCGGTGTATCAGTGAAAACCTATCGCGTGATCGAACGAACCACGTTTCTTGTTACGAGTTCAATTGAGAGATTTGTACCAAATAAATTAACAAACGATGGACCTGATCCCCCCTTGCATACGAAACTGTTCAGAACACTGTTGCAGAAACAACGAGAAAACCATGCAAAATTTAAACGAACGAAAAATCTCCAAGTTTTGCGATTTTTTACGGAAGCTCGAAATTTAGCACGAACTTCAAAGCGAAATGCCTGTAATAGTTTCCAGAATGAAACTTTGCCTCGAAACCAGGCAGCAAATCCAAAGAGATTCTGGTTGTATACAAAGTATGCACGCGGCAAAACGCAATCAATTCCTTCTCTACGCGACAGCGATGGAAATACTATCGATGGCAGAGCTGCTAACGCAGAGTTACTAAACACAGCCTTCCGAAATTCCTTCACCAAAGAAGGCGAAGTAAATATTCCAGAATTTGAATCAAGAACACTTGCCAACATGAGTAACGTAGAAGCAGACATCCTCGAAGTAGTGAATCAACTTAAAACACTTAATAAAAGCAAGTCTTCTGGTCCAGACTGTATACCAATTAGGTTCCTTTCACAGTATGCTGATGCAATAGCTCCTTACTTAACAATCATATACAACCGCTCCCTCGACGAAAGATCCGTACCCAGAGACTGGAATGTTGCATAGATCACACCAATATTCAAGAAAGGTACTAGGAGCAGTCCATTAAATTACAGGCCCGTATCATTAACGTCGATATGCATCAGGACTTTGGAACACATTTAGTGTTTGAACGTTATGAATTACTTTGAAGAGAACGGTCTATTGACAAATAGTCAGCACGGATTTAGAAAATATCGTTCCTGAAACACAACTAGCTCTTTCCTCACACGAAATGTTGACTGCTAATGACAAGGGGTTTCAAATTGATACCGTATTTCTAGATTTCCAGAAGGCTTTTGACACTGTACCACATAAGCGGATTGTAGTGAATTTCGTGCTTATGGAATATCGTCTCAGTTATCCGACTGGGTTCATAATTTCGTGTCAGAGAGGTCCAGGTCGTAGCAATAGACAGAAAGTCATCCAGTAAAACAGAAGCTATTTCTGGCGTCCCCCAGGGTAGTGTTATAGGCCCTACGCTTTTCCTTACCTATTTAAACGATATAGAAGACAATCTGAGCAGCCGTCTTAGGTTGTTTGCAGATGATGCTGTCGTTTATCCTCTAGTAAAGTCATCAGAAGATCAAAACAAATTGCAAAACGATTTAGAAAAGATATCTCTATTGTGGAAAAATTGGCAATTAACTCTAAATAACAAAATGTGTGACGTCATCCACATGAGTGTTAAGAGCAATTCGTTAAACTTCGGTTGCACGATAAGTCAGTCAAATCTACGAGGGTTGAAACTTTAATAGTGGCAACTATTTGTTTACAGCTCATACAAAATAGATACGTGTTTCAAAGTTTTACTGACCTTCAAAGTAATCACCAGCATTGTGTATAATCCGTTGCCAGCGATGAGGAAGTCGTAGGATACTCTTAGCAGTGCCAGCTGTGTTGACAGTTCGAACGGCGGGGTGTATTGCCCGACGAATTTGTAGCAGTTCTGAAGCGAATGCTGTGAAGTGTTTCCTTCAGTTTAGAAATCGAGTTGAACTCACGAGGGCTTAAGTCAGGGGAGTGCAGTAGGTGGTACAGCACTTAGCAGCCCCATCAGTGAAACAAATCAGTAACAGCCTGCACTGTGCGTGCTTGATCGTTGTCGTGCAATATGATGGTCAGGTCCTGCAGAAACTGTCATCACTTCTGTCTCTAAGCTGGTCGTAGGGTGTGTTCCAAAAATGAACAGCACAGAGACAGAAGTGATGACACTTACTCAGTCGGTAGAGCACTTGCCCGCGAAAGGCAAAGGTCCCGAGTTCGAGTCTCGGTCCGGCACACAGTTTTAATCTGCCAGGAAGTTTCATGTCAGCGCACACTCCGTTGTATGAAAATTTCATTCTAGGCCATTTTTAACCAACATACTACTTAGACTGTGTTAGTCATCCAAATACAGCATATTACTTCCCTATATATATTACAAATTATTCTTAACCACGCTCATTGTGTTACATTTTCTTTTTCTTATTTTTCTTTGGCATTTGCATTGTGTAAATTATATTCTCATCAACTAGGTAGTAACAAATTATACGGAACCATTATAACAGTTGTTAAGCATTCAATTCGCTGTAACCTCAGAGAAATCTTTATATATTATGTTCTTTATATTATTTAAAAAAAGCATTAACAACTATATACCAATAAGACTGTAACAATGAGAAGTCATTGCTATTAGATTCAGAAGCATCCGACCCACCTTACATTTCAAGGCAGTGGGTTACTCTGTACTGTTAATGAAATAAATAAATAAATACTAATAAACCGCTTCGCTGCCATGACTTAAGCCTGAAGCTGACGGCATACTGTCGTATCTTAACAATTGTACACCATCTTCAGCGCTCCATAGTGAACACTGTGATCTGAATAGGGTAAACTCATATCATGTCCGATGAACTTACCTTTTGCCAGGTGTGACACAAATTACTTATTAGATTGCATCAGGTGCTGTTACTGCAAGATAACACTCTAACACACGACACTAGATTGAAGAAAGGACCTTGGTTGAGAAGTAGCTTCACAAGCGCATGTTTTTTTGATCTGCTCGTCCCTCTACCCTCCTTCTCCTTAAAGATATCGACAGTTTCCGTTCTCTACCCAACAGTCTGTTCAATAACAATGATGCTTTTAAAACTCCAGATTTCTTCACACGTGGGAGCGAGAAAGTAGTGTAAAGTATGTATGTAGAACTGTAAACGGATGCTAGCCAAGGCTTAACATACGTTACGTACCAAGAATAATGGAGATGTAGCCTGTGTGCGCCATTTCTGGTTAGGCCACCTCACAAAGACAATTATAAATTTAAAATTACAGGGTCGCCAACAGCCCAAGCCCCTCCTAACAATTAAGAAAAGACAGAACTGGAAATTATCAGTTTAATTAAATTAAGAATTTAATTACAAGAATGCAAATTTTTCAAAGAAAATGACAATATGAACAGCATTGTATGTCGTACATCAATGAGCTTGTTTAATTAAATGTGAATTCCTTAATTTTGAGACAGTACACCCATTCACTTTGATTTTTCCTCCCATTTTTGTTCATCACAAGCAAGCAGATTCACTTTTTTTTAAAAAAACGGGGACTAGAATACTAATTTTAGATAAAGGACGCAGAATTTACCTTTTACGTAGCACATTTATTTCGTGACTGAATCTGATGCACATCCTATGAATACACATGACTGAATTAAAAAAATTAACTAAATAATTCGCCAAAAATGGTAGAATAGCGAAATTAAAAAGGAAAAAACACACAAAAGGGAAGTGGAAAACAATAATTCAATCATTCCATCTCTATACCCACAACAGAAATAGTTCTTAGAGATACCTATCATCATTGTGCTCATGCACTAGCTTGGGAAGAGGTTTATCCGATTCGCAGGGTTTTGTAGAGTAGATACACGACATGGAAACCGGGCCTGCCGCTTACGAACGGTCGAACTTCAGCACGTGGTAAACTTGATTACGGGTTAACTGTTCAGAAATTAGACATTAAACGAAGCACAAATGTAAGAAATTTTAATGGTGCAATACCAGAATGATATTGCCACCATGAAGTAGTATTAACTCGGTAAGGCAGAACCCCCCCCCCCCCCCCCCCCAACCGTTTCAACTTACACGTGGCCCATTCAGAAACAAACCGTTACCAACATTTCCTCTATGTGCACGAAAAACTGATATTTTACTGAAATTATACCACAAGAAACAATTAAACTGGTAATATGAGAACCTACTGGAGTGCAGTGGTAGACCAGAAGGATCATCGGTTACCAAAAACGAGGTACAAGACGAACACAAGAGACAATAGCATCTTCCACGAAAACATAGAAAATACGAACAATAAAAATCACACTCGCTCGAAAACACTATTATTCTCACGTTCACCCGAAGTTTCACTGACTAGCTTTTCCTAAACATATTCACTGCTAGAAATTCCACACCATGATGTCCGAAAGGAACAAAGCAACTTCCGCACTTTTAATTTCAACCATCATCATCGCCGATTTTTTTAACAAAATAATCATGCCACATTCCGAAAATACGTAACTACACACGCTTCAGTTAAGCTGAAGTACTTAAATATTCCATGAGTTTAACATAGGCTAATTCGACCTACTTCCTATCAGCAGTAACCTTCTCTAGGAGCTACGAACTGTACTCACCAGCCACTAGCTGCAGTGTGTCCTTTTTCTACCGAGCTTCGCCTAACTACCGGTGCAACGGAAGCTACCAGGGGGGTAGGCTTCCGCCACCAACCTGACAGGCAAACCAACCTCGACTAAAAGGGGTAAACCTCTCTGTCCAGGTACTGGGATCCTAAGTTGGTCATCCCGTGCTACCCTCCAAACGAGAAGCAAACATCACCTGCTCCTGGCAGACGACAACGGACTCAGCCCCCCTACAAAAGAAACCCGAAACCACTCGTAAAAACACTCATTCAGTCACATTCACGCACACATTTGGTAGGGTGAAGCGAAAAACGTAATAAATACTGGTCATGATTTCCTATGGAACACAAAAAAATGAAACATAATATCATTTAATAAGCCTTAGTTTGATTGCTCAGTCTTTCTGGGAGAGTTAATAAATTAAACCGCAATCAGGCGGTGGACAGAACAGGATGCACAGAATCCAGTGAGACAAGCGTCTTACGAAACGACCCCACAGAGACGTTTCAGTGGTGTTGTGAGAGCTGGGGAGTGTACAACTGTTCAATTACCGAACGCGAATTTTGCAGCTTGCCATCGTTTTACAATTCGGGGTTCGACAAGCGGCAATAAAAGAAGGGAACACTGTGTTCATTGTGGAGGTTGGGCGGCTGCAAGGCCGTATAAACATGACGGAGGGCCTCTGTCTCTTGTAGACGTTACTCGCGCTTCAGCAGGTGAGGGCAGCTTATCGGTCGGTGTACCTATGGCGTTGCGGCACACGTAATGAAAGCTGATAAGTCGTCGCGCAGTCCCCGGGCTGGCTATCGATCCCTGAAGCGCCCTTCGTGGCCTTCGTTGGCAGGACGGACGCAGCTCTCCCACTCACAACACACACCAGTTCCTGCTAAAGTTGAAACGTCCCCTTAGAAAAATTTATGAATGACTGTGCTGATAAACCTCTTACATTATTTGCTTTTCTAATAGCTGAGCAGAACTGAACGTACTCAGACATTTCGCTCTTTACCTATTCTGATCAACACTAAACTGACACACAATATTTTTTGCGCAACGCAATCTGACTTTCAAAAATCCCTACAAAAGAATGACCCTGACTAACATTAACCTATATCTTTCACAAATCACTTACCTCACAAAAATCTTCGTTACTCGAACTACCGCAATACAGCGAGCGCCACTACTGCCAGTTAAATAAAAGATTCTAACTACTGAAGTCACTAACTACTGATAAGCATAGTTAGCAAATGAAAGATTTTGATAAAGAACAAACAATGTATTTACCTTAATAGTGTTCAAAAGTCATAATATATATATATATATATATATATATATATATATATATCAGTTCATGACATCCAGTCTTCCAAATTTACTGTCTCTGATGGAGACACGTCCATATCATCCGCTGTCAAAACTCCGCCATCTCTCTCCCCACATCCATCACTCCTGGCGGCTCACCTCCAACTGCGCAACGCTACGCGCTGTTAACAGCCAATTGCCCAACACTACAATAGCGAATATTACAACAATGCTAACCAGCCACAGACTGCACACTGCACAGCCAGTGATTTTCATAGAGAGCGCAACGTGGCGTTACCAATATAAAAACCTAAACAGCCTACTTAGTAAACGGTGCCTCAGGAAGATTCATCCAATTTCGTAAGATTATACCTTCTATATGAATGGAGAGAAAGCTTGGTGTCAGTTTTAACTTGTGCATACAACTACAAAGATTTATTTTTTACTGTAAACAGATTCAACCGATTTCACAAGAACATATCGTTTACACTGATGCACATACACCCTTGTGGTACCTTTTAAAATTATATGCACCCCTGTTCAGAAAAAAAACCGAACACATTCAACAACTAGAGATAACGCCTTTATATTCACAGGACGTGTACATCAGTATGTTCTGCAGAAATTGATTACCATTTGAACCATGTCGGCCCACGGGTTCAAGGTCAACATCGCGGCGCAACACCACCTACAGGTAAAATATGCCTACGGCTCTCTAGTTGTCGCTATGAACCGAAGGTAATGGATCAGTGTGACTCGCACACGTTTGCGCGACCCATACCGTTAAATCAGTGAGTTTGAAAGAGGGCGCATTATTGGCGTGAGGGAATGTGATCATGTATCCGGGAAACTGCTGCTCTTGTGGGACCAAGTGTTTCGGTAGTGCAGCGGGAGTGTGCAGAATGATTCCCAGACCATCCCATCTCCCCCCCCCCCCCCCCCCCCCCGAGAAAATCGATACCTCTTCCGAATGGCCAGGACACATGTGCGTCCTCTTCGGCTCTGGCGCAACAGTGGAACACATCCTAAACTATCATGGGTGACAGACCGTCGTCCGCTTCTCCGCCAACCTATGACGAATGTGCAGAAACACGCTAGATGCCGTCAATGGGACAGCAGTGGCATCAGATAGTGTTTCCGAACGAATCCAGTTTCCGTCTGTTTCAAAATGACGGCTGCATTTTGCTTCGCCACAGATAGGGGAACCGGCATCACAGTGACCGCATTCGCACGAGACGTACAGCGGCAACTCGAGGCCTATCGGTGTGGGGTGCTACTGAGTAAAACCACAAGTCCAGAGTTGGTCGGGACGGATGACAAAGGAGTTTGGTCCCTTCCCCGGCCGGCCGCTGTCACCTAACGGTTCTAGGCGCTTCAGTCCGGAACCGCGCTGCTCCTACGGTCGCAGGTTCGAATCCTGCCTCGGGCATGGATGTGTGTGATGGCCTTAGGGTATTTAGGTTCTAAGTCAAGGGGACTGATAACCTCAGATGTTATGTCCCATAGTGCTTACAAGGGAACATCCCCATCGCATCCCCCTCAGATTTAGTTATAAGTTGGCACAGTGGATAGGCCTTGAAAAACTGAACACAGATCAATCGAGAAAACAGGAAGAAGTTGTGTGGAACTATGAAAAAATAAGCAAAATATACAAACTGGGTCGTCCATGCCTAAGATAGGCAATATTAAGGGCGATGTGATCCGAGGAGCGCCGTGGTCCAGTAGTTAGCGTGAACAGCTGCGGAACGACAGGTCTTTAGTTCGAATCTGCCCTCGGCTGAAAATTTTGCTTTCTTTATTTTCGCAAAGTTATGATCTGTCCGTTCGTTCATTGACGTCTCTGTTCACTCTAATAAGTTTAGTGTCTGTGTTTTGCGACAGCACCGCAAAACCGTGCGATTAGTTGACGAAAGGACGTGTCTCTCCAATGGGAACCGAAAACATTTGATCGCAAGGTCATAGGTCAACCGATTCCTCCACAGGAAAACACGTCTGATATATTCTATACGACACTGGTGACAGCGTGTGCGTCACATGACAGGAATATGTTGTTGACCCACCTAACTAGTACACTTGGCGAATGGGTGAAAACATTCTTCTACCTTGCCCGATTTAGGTTTTCTTGTGGATGTAATAATCACTCCAAAAAAAGTGATGAAAACATAAGGGTTTGTCACATAAACTGAAAATAAAAAGTTAAAATTTTCGGTCGAGGGAAGATTTGAACCAAAGACCTCCGCAGCTGTTCACGCTAACCACGGGACCACAGCTCTCCTCGTCTCACACTGCCCTTAATATTGCATGTATTGCACATGGACGACCCAGTTTGTATATTTTGCTTATTTTTTCATAGTTCCACACAACTTCTTCCTGTTTTCTCGATCGATCTGTGTTCAGTTTTTCAAGGCCTATCCACTGTGCCAACTTATAACTAAATCTGAGGGGGGTGCGATGGGTGGGTTCCCTTGTTAGAGCCATTTGAACCACTTTTTGGTCCCTTCCCCCCCTTTTTAAACCAACCAACCACAGTTGGTACCTGTCCAGGGCACTGTGAACAGTGTGACCCACATGAATGACACACTGCTATCCTTGCCATACTCTCTCAGCACATGCCCCAGACACCATTTTCAGCAAGACAATGGACGACCACATGCTGCACGAACACGTGCCTCCTTGGTGTCACAGGGTGTCAGCCTTTTGTCCTGGCCCGCCAGGTCACCAGACTTGTTGCCATTCGAAAATATGACGACGAGTGCAGTGCTGTGACCCAGTGTCAACTACCCCAGATGAACTTAAGAACCAGCTGTATGAAGCGTGGGTTGCTATACCACAGGACGCCATTCGCGCCAGCGTGTTTAGTGCCAACAGTAAACTTCGGAGGCGGTGGTGTTATGGTATGGTCGTGTTTTCCATGAAGGAGGCTTGCACCCCTTGGTGTTTTGCGTGGCACTGTCACATCACAGGCCTACATTGATATTTTAATCACCTTCTTGCTTCCCACTGTTGAAGAGCAATTCGGGGATGGCGATTGCATCTTTCAACACGATCGAGCACCTGTACGTAATGCATGGCTTGTGGCGGAGTGGTTACACGACAATAACATCCCTGTAATCGACTGGCCTGCACAGAGTCCTGCACTGAATCTTATAAAACACCTTTGCGATGTTTTGGAACTGCGAATTCGTGCCAGGCGTCACCGACCGACATCGATACCTCTCCTCAGTGCAGCACTTCGTGAAGAATCGGCTGCCATTCCCCAAGAACCCTTCCAACACTTGATTGAACGTATGCCTGCAAGAGTGGAAGCTGTCATCAAGGCTAAGTGTGGGCCAACATCATATTGAATTCCAGCATTACCGATGGAGGGCGCCACGAATTTGTAAGTCATTTTGAGCCAAGTGTCCGGATACTTTTGATCAAATAGTGTATGTTGTACATATGTCTACAGCCCACCTGTAAATATTGTGAGTGGCTGCTGATAAAATATTGCCACAAATGGTAACCTTCTTAGACATGTGATATTAGCATAAATAACGAGTGCATTCTGTTACAAACTATCTACCAAATGAATTACACAAACAGTGAGTTTTTACCTTGCTTTAATACCTTCTCATAGCGAAAGTTATCTAAATAATAAAAATTTAAGTGAAAGTTATCTAAATAAATAAAAATATGGACTGCAGTACTCTGTTTCTGATTGTAAGCCTGAGCTGTGATAATAGATGAACTATCGTAATGTGGAAGCCAAGCTACACTGTGATAATAACCAACTGTCGTAATGAAAAGGGAAGTCTTTCATACTGTAAAAGTTATGAATTTGACTGCAAGAATACTGAAGAGTTTAAATTGCCTGAATAATGAACTTTGACATGAACGTAGAGTAATTGGTTTTGCAAAATTGATCACAAAAACTCTCTCTGAATAACATAAGTTGGCCCTGATTGAATAAATAAAAAATTATAATATTTTTTAACTTTCCTCTATTCTGCGGAAATCTGTATAACGTGTTGCAGTGCTGCTGTCTTGCGCGCCGCTGTGCTAAAGCTGCAAATTACTGTGTCTACACAGAGACACTCGAGAGCTTCAATGAGTTCTCTGTTGATTGCAAATCGAACTATTTTTGGTACATGCTTGGTTTGATGATGCATTAAAAAGAACTGTAACAGAAAGGTCTGTAAGAAAATTAATTATGCCCAGAAAGACTTCTTTTTTTTTGTATATTGAGAAAGAGTGCTCAAGGCAGATTTTAAATTTAATGAACTTCTCAACATCCAAACAATACGCTTTGCTATCTCTCAAATCTAACAACTTTCAGTACAGTAACCAAATTAGTTCGATGGAGCAACAATAATGAAAAAAATAACATCGTTATAACATTTACCTGATATTCCATTAGACTTCCTCCTTCACAAAAGATTCATTGATACATTGAGACTTTATTTCAATTATAATACTTCCATTGCTTCCTCTTTCTAACGCTGCTTAACATTGTCAGCCTAACTCTAACATAGCTGAACTTTGACCACTCTCTCTACCAAAGCTTAACACTGACCGCCCCACTGCGCCCTCGTGCAGCTCAAAGATACTTCTGTGATACAGCTTACAACATCGCTGCTCGTTCACAATCGATTCAGATACCAAAAATTCAGATACCAAAATTATACGTGACACCTATCAATCTATTGTTTTCAATCGATACCTTTTACATCAGTATGATCGTCATCCAGCACATCCTCAATTTTACTTTCCATTCTTCTGTATATTATTCTTGTCAGCAACTTCGATACAAGAGCTGTTACGCTGATTGTGCGATAATGCTCGCACTTGTCGGCTCTCGCAGTCTTCGCAATTGTGTGGACGATGCTTTTCCCAAAGTCAGATGGTCTATCGCCAGACTCATACATTCTACACACTAAGGTGAATAGTCGTTTTGTTGCCATTTCTCCAATAATTTTAGAAATTCTGATGGAACGTTATCTATCCCTTCCGTCTTGTTCGATATGAAGTCTTCCAAAGCGCGTTTAAATTCTAATTCTAATACTGGACCCTCTATCTCTTCTATATCAACTTCTGTTTCTACCACGTCGTCAGTCAAGTCGTCCCCCTCACAGCGGCCTTCGATGTACTCTTTCCACTTATCAGCTCTCCCCTCTGTATTTAACAGTGGAATTTCCATTGCACTCTTAATGTTACCATCTTTGCTTTTCATTTCACCAAAGGTTGTTTTGACTTCCCTGTATACTGAGTCAGTCCCTCCGACAATCATTTCTTTTTCGATTTCTTCACATTTTTCGTGCAGCCCTTTCGCATTAGCTTCCCTGCATTTCCTATTCATTTCATTCCTAAGTTACTTGTATTTCTGTACTCCTGAATTTCCCTGAACATTTCTGCACTTTCTTCTTTCATCGATCAACTGAAATATTTGTTCTGTTATCCATTGTTTCTTCGTAATTATCTTCCTTGTACCTATGTTTTTCTTCCCAATTTCTATGACTGCCCTTTTTTAGAGATGTCCATTCTTCTTCAGCTGAACTGCCTACTGAGCTATTCCTTATTGCTGTATGTATAGCCTCAGAGAACTTCAAGCGTATCTCGTCATACCTTAGTACTTCCACATCCCACTTTTTTGCGCATTGTTTCTTCCCGAATAGTCTCTTAAACTAAATTGTAATCCGAGTCTATATCTGCACCTGGATATGCCTTAATCGAATATTTGATTTCGGAATCTCTGCCAGACCATGACGTAATCTAATTGAAATCTTCGTTTATATTCCTGCCTTTTCGAAGTATACCTCCTTCTCTTGTGATTCTTGAACAGAATAGTCGCTGTTACTGAAATCTGTTGCAGAACTCAATTATTCCTTCTCCGCTCTCATTCCTACTATCAAGCCCACATTCTCCCGTATCCCCTTCTTCTATTCTTTCCCCAACAGCCGCATCCCAATCTCCCATGACTGTTAGATTTTCATCTCCCTTTATGTACTGAATCGCCCGTTCCATATCCTTATATACTTTCTCTATCTCTTCATCTTCGGCTTGCGACTGCGGCATTTATACCTGAACTACCGTTGCGTTGACGGTGTTGCTTTGCTGAAAACAACCGTACCACTAAACTGTTCACAATAACTAACTCTATGCTCTAGTTTCCTATTCATAACTAATCCTGCTTCCGTTATACCCTTTTCTGGTGCTGTTAATATTACCGTATACTCATCCGACTAGAAATCCTGGTCTTCTTTCCATTTTACTTCACTGCGCTCACTATATTTACTGGGTGATCAAAAAGTCAGTATAAATTTGAAAACTGAATAAATCACGGAATAATGTAGATAGAGAGGTACAAATTGACACACATGCTTGGAATGACATGGGGTTTTATTAGAACCCAAAAATACAAAAGTTCAAAAAATGTCCGACAGATGGCGCTTCTTCTGATCAGAATAGCAATAATTAGCATAACAAAGTAAGAAAAGCAAAGATGATGTTCTTTACAGGAAATGCTCAATATGTCCACCATCATTCCTCAATAATAGCTGTAGTCGAGGAATAATGTTGTGAACAGCACTGTAAAGCATGTCCGAAGTTATGATGAGGCACTGGCGTCGGATGTTGTCTTTCAGCATCCCTAGAGATGTCGGTCGATCACGATACACTTGCGACTTCAGGTAACCCCAAAGCCAATAATCGCACGGACTGAGGTCTGGGGACCTGGGAAGCCAACCATGACGAAACTGGCGGCTGAGCACACGATCATCACCAAACGACGCGCGCAAGAGATCTTTCACGCGTCATTTTGTGAACCTTGTTTTTTTTTGGTTCTAATAAAACCCCATGTCATTCCAAGCATGTGTTTCATTTTTTACCTCTCTATCTACATTATTCCGCGGTTTATTAAGTTTTCAAATTTATAATGACTATTTGATCACTCGGTAGATTTCGCTTTAGTATTTCCCTTTTCAGATTTTCTAGCTTGCTTACCACATTCTCACTTCTGACATTCCACGCCCCTACACGTATAACGCTACCCTTTCGTTGGTTATTCAATGTTTTTCTAATGGTCATCTTCCCCTTCCCTTGGCAGTCCCCTTCTGCAGATCCGAATGGGGGACTAGTCCGGAATCTTTTGCCAATGGCGACATCATCATGACACTTTTTCAGTTACAGGCGACATGTGCTGCAGATACACGCGATGTATCCTGAATGCAGTGGTTTCCATTGCCTTCTGCATCCTCATCCCGGTGATCATTGCTGAATCTTCCGCCTTTACGGTCAGTTTCCCAACCCAGAGGCAAGGCAGTGTCCTGGACCTAGGTCTACTACTCCTCTTACCATACAAGTAATGAAATACAGCCTCACGGAAATCCTCCGACGTCGTAAATGTAAATGGGTAATGACCCTGTTTGTCGTACAAAATTTAAACTATGCCATCATTGTGAGTTTTCAAGCGTCTCAGAAGCTATAAAAGACACTTGAAACTCGAAATCGGTGGCTAAAATGCTGTGGGTTTGTGACTCATATTAGTATGGAAGTATGGATTAAACGTGATGAGCATTGTATAAGCATTGTATTCATTATATTAAATCGTATTATGTAGAATATATTGAACAGTCAAAACATTTTCACAAGTATGATAAACGTCAAAAGCCAAAAAGTAAACAGTTTTTTCAAAGGGTAAGTATTATTGCTTATTTCGCGTTATATCCTTCAAATCAATAAATATTTTGTACTACACACTTTCTAAAGTAGCTTCTATTCTTCCTCAGGCTCAAACTATCTCCATACCACATTTCATCAAAATCGATTCAGCAGTTTAATCGTGAAAGCATAACAGAGTTACTTTCCCATTTATAACATTAGTGTGGGTTATTAATAATAATGACATTTCCATGATCAGTAGTGATGACAATAGCAATGCAAAACTTGTATCTTTGATTAGCAAAAATCCAATTGTTCTGTGAGGGTCGAAATACATAAGCGCTAATTACTTAGTCTCTTGCAGTTGTTTAAAATGTCAGTGCGGTATGCCACTTTATTAATGCCTCTGTTATCAATAAAACTTGTTCACGTAAATATCATTAGTAACAAAGAGTGAACAAGACTCTATCTTGTTTAAGTGACCTTCTCAAGAATCACAATAATTCGTTCCTGAGACAGTACCTTAACAGAATATATTTCTATTTGCGACAAAATATGTGTAATTATGGGAGCAGTCGAATTTTGCATCTTTTTCGTAGTAAGATTCAGACCAGAAAGATGAAACTGATTGCAAAGATGACTCGCATCGCTAGAGATAAATGTTAAGTGTGATTGAATTGCATTAACGATCCACTAGACTGGTGTGCGAGACTTACGGACGAAAGTAACTTTCGCATGATGGGTCACCGCCAAGTAACACAGCTTGATGAAACGTGGACCAACATAAAAAGAACTGCTACAGTACAGTTCAGAAGGTAACTGATAGAAATACTTATGAAATAAGCAGAAATGACGCTTTCATTCATAGACAATAATTACACTGAACTCACCGCGATATATGATGAGACACTGAGCGTTAAAAAAGGCAGGACATGGTTCTTAATACACTCATGCTCATATATTAAGGATAATTGCAGAATGTGGTGACACACAGCGTGGCACTACACAAAACTGGCGCGAATAGCATAGGCACATAGGGAACACACACGACACAGATCTGTAAGTCCATGGTATTGGTGATAAGTTGAGAAAACCGTCCCGAAACACATGTGCTACAAAACGCCACTGTTTCCTGTGCATGTACCCCGACATCAGTATGGGATATGATCACCAAGCACACGTACACAGGCCGCACAACGGGTTGGCATAATCTGGATCAGGTGGGCGAGCAGCTGCTGTGGTATAGTCTCCCATTCTTGCACCACTGCCTGTCGGAGCTCCTGAAGTGTCCTAGGGGTTTGAAGACGTGTAGTGATACGTCGACCGAGAGCATCCCAGACGTGCTCGATGGGGTTTAAGTCTGGAGAACAGGCAGGCCACTACATTCGCCTGATATTTTCTGTTTCAAGGTACTCCTCCACGATGGCAGCTCGGTGGGGTCAGGTGTTATCATCTATCAGGAGGAAGGTGGGACCCACTGCACCGGGTGCAAAATGACGTCCCGATACACCTGACGTCTTATAGTTCCTCTGTCAAAGACATGCAGAGGTGTACGTGCACCAATCATAATCCCACCCCACACCATCAAACCACAACATCCATACAGGTCCCTTTCAAGGATATTAAGGGGTTGGTATCTGGTTCCTGGTTCATGCCAGAAGATTCAAATGGCTCTGAGCACTATGGGACTAAACTTCTGAGGTCATCAGTCCCCTAGAACTTAGAACTACTTAAACCTAACTAACCTAAGGGCACCACACATATCCATGCCCGAGGCAGGATTCGAACCTGCGACGGTAGCGGTCGCGCGGTTCCAGACTGAAGCGCCTAGAACCGTTTGGCCACACCGGCTGGCTCATGCCAGATGAAAACCCGGCGAGAATCACTGTTCATACTACACCTGGACTCGTCCGTGAACATAACATGGAACCACTGTTCCAATGACCATGTACTGTGTTCTCGACACCAGGCTTTACGGGCTCTCCTCTGACCAGGGATCAGTTGAATGCACCTTGCAGGTCTCCGGGCGAATAAACCATGTCTGTTCAGTCGTCTGTAGACTCTGTGTCTGGAGACAACTGTTCCAGTAGCTGCGGTAAGGTCCCGAGCAAGGCTACCTACAGTACTCCATGGCCGTCTGCAGGCACTAATGGTGAGATATCGGTCTTCTTGTGGCGTTGTACACTGTGGGCGTCCCGTACTGCAGCGCCTGGACACGTTTCCTGTCTCCTGGAATCGTTGCCATAACCTTGAGACCACATTTTGTGGCACACGGAGGGCCCGTGCTACGACCTGCTGTGTTTGACCACCCTCCAGCCTTTCTAGTTTTCTACCCCTCATAACATCATCAATATGTGTTATTTGAGCCATTTTCAACACACAGTCTCCATTAGCACGTCTGAAAACGTCTGCACACTTACTAGCTGCACTGCACTCTGACATACACCAACACACCTCTTCGTACGTGGACTGCTGCCAGCGCCACCGTGTGACGACTGCAAGTCAAGTGCACCGCATGGCCATACCCAGAGGTGGTTAAACCGGCAAACCGCCCACCCGAGCGTTGTTTCACCATGTATCAGCATTATCCTTAATTTATGAGCATGAGTGTAGTGTAGTATGATCAGGGATGAAACTGCACGCTGTGCAACGTGTTCCATGCTGGCCACAATGTGGGTAAAGAGTTGTTGTGGTCAGGCGTTCCATTCCTTCAGCAGCGCGGTTGGACACTTCTGGGCGATCGCTGGTGCATGCTGGCATGCTGCAGTAGGTCTCCACGAGGGATTCCACACATCGTCGATGGGATTTAAGTCAGGGGAACGGACTCGCCAGTCTGAGCGACAAAGATCCTCTCGTTCTGAGGGCTCCTCCACCCACTAGAGCGATCGTGTTCAGTAAAGCTGGATGCGTCTTCATATGACGAGAGGTGCAAACACGTAACGTACCCAAGAACATTGTCGAATATGATAGCTTTGGTAGTCCAGGCGTTATGGTGTGAGGAGGTATAATGTTCCATGGATGTAGTGACATCCAAATGTTTCAACACAGTTCACTCACTGGTAAAGGTTACTGTGACACTATATTCCTTTCCAAGTGCATCATCTGAGGGGTGCATTTTGACCTCACTTCATTTTTGTGGATAATAATGCACGACCATATCGAACAGCACAGGTGAGTGAGGTCTTGGAGTGAGAGGATATTCGATGAATGGAGTGAGGTGCCCGTGCCTCTGAGAACGTATACGATGTGTTGGGGAGACACACTGCAGCACTAGTCACCATCCAGCAATTGTCAACCACGCTGGTCATGTAATGGAACTCGTTACCGTAAGAAGCCCACCCGGTTAGCCGAGTGGTCTAACGCACGGCTTTCCGGAGTGGAAAGGAGCGCCTGGTCCCCGGCACAAATCCGCCCGGCGGACTTGTGTCAAGGTCCGGTGAGCCAGCCAGTCTGTGGATGCTTTTTAGGCAGTTTTCCATCTGCCTCGGCGAATGCGGGCTGGTTCCCCTTATTCCGCCACAGTTACACTATGTCGGCGATTGCTGCGCAAACAAGTTCTCCACATATGCGTACACCACCATTACTCTACCACACAAACATAGGGGTTACACTCGTCTGGTGTGAGACGTTCCCAGGGGGGGGGGGGGGGGGTCCACCTGGGGGCCGAACTGCGCAATAACCCTGGGTTCGATGTGGGACAGTGGAGGAGTGAAGTGGACTGTGGTAGTCGTCGTGGGCTGTGGCTACAGCGGGGATGGAGCCTCTCCATCGTTTCTAGGTCCCCGGTTAACATACAATACAATACCATAAGAACTCCATATCAGCCTTGTGGACAGCATGCGGACACATTGCAGAGCCTATATTGTCGTCCTGGTGATCACACACTATACTAACAACCACGTACCATCAATTGTAATGTCCAGGGGACCATCATGAATCATAGTGACTTCAGTGCAACATATTGTGCTGCAAGAAATAACACTCGCCGTACAGTGGTGGGTTCTTAGCTGTACTCCTCGAGAGAGCTGAGATGATACTACTCCACATAAGTTACTAGATCACTTTATTACAACTTGACCAAGATGGAGCCCTTAACTTTGTAACTTATTACTGACACTCATCATTAATGTACGAGGGGCATTCAATAAATATTGCAACAGATTTTTTTCCCCAGCCTTTCGGTAGGAAAAATGCTGAATTTGCTGTGAAACATCACGGAATATTCCCTCTTCAGTCTTTATAGTTTCATTAAGTTTCGGTAGGTAGCGACGCTATGCGTACCCTTGAGAACAGCGTCTGTAACAGAGGTGCCTTCCAACCAGAGCGCTGTCATTGAGTTTCTTTTGGCGGAAATCAGAGCTCCCCAGATATTCATATTTTCAGAGAATGCGTTTACCACAATTTCGGATGATGTTTTAGGCTCAGCTCCGGATTTAAACATGTATTTTTGCCAACATATCGAGAGTAAATTGAAGTCACCAACAACTATAGTTGTGTGAGTCAGGTACGTATTTGAGATTAGACTTAAGTTGTCTTTAAACCTTTTGGCAATTGTATCATCTGATATGGGAAGTAAGTAAAATGATCCAGTTATTATATTATTTCAGTTGCCGAGAATAACCTCTGGCATACTGACTCACAGGAACTATCTACTTCAATTTCGCTACAAGACAAACTACTACTAACAGCAACAAATACGCCACCGCCAACTATAGTTAGCCTATCGTTTCTGAACACAGTTAGGTTCTTCGCAAAAATTTTGGCGCAGTTTCTCTCCCGTTTTAGCCAGCTTTCAGTGCTTATAAGGTCTGAGCATCAGTGCTTTCTGTTAGCGTTTGGAGCTCTGGTACTTTCACAACACAGCTATGACAATTTACAACTGTTGTACAAATGGTTCCTGCATCTACGTTCTTCCTGTGTTTGGCCTTCACCCTTTCAGACTGAAGCCCTTTTTGTGTTTTCGTAAGACCCTCTAACTTAAAACACCACCCAGTCCACACCATACAGCCCCCACTACCCATGTAACCGCCTTCTGCGTGCAGTGGACTACTGACCTTTTTAGTGGAACTTGAAAGCCCACCGCCTTCGGCGCAAGTCGAGGAATCTGCAGCCTACACGATCGGAGAACTGCCGGAGCCTCTGATTCAGACCGTCCCCTCAGCTCTGTACCAGAGGTCCACAATCGGTCCTGTCAACTATGATGCAAATGGTGAGCTCTGCTTTTATCTCGCAAGCAAGCTGCTTGAAACTAGAGAAAATCTCTTCCAATCCAAAGCGACATACATCATTGGTAGCAACATGAGCCACCACTTGCAGCTGGCAAGCATCCAGTAGGACCCATTACACACCTGGAATGATGCCACTCTGTATGCACACAGAGTGCACACTGGCTTTCTTCCCCTCCTTGGCAGCCATGTCCCTTAGGGGCCCAATAACACGCCTAACATTGGAGCTCCCAACTATCAATAATCTCACCCTTCGTTATTGCCTGCTCTTGCGGGCTGAGAGGTTTCCCTCTGAAACAGGATGAGTGACTGCATCTGTCCAAGGGACAGTGTCAGCCACAGACAATACCTGGAACTTGTTTGTCAGACTAACTGGGGGCGGGGAGGCCTTACAATCCCCCCCCCCCCCCCCCCCCCGGGAAGTCTTTCGAGCCTGCCACGCCCCAGTGCGACCTCCTCTCGACCACAAGTGAGGGATCAACCTTTATGTGAGCAGTAATTGGGCTGGCCACCAGTGCGGACTGATTGGCAGATTCGTGGGTTGTGTCCATCCACTGCAGCCTCAGTCTGAGCAACTGAAGCCAACACAGCCTGGAGCTGAGAGCAAAGTGTCACTAACTCAGTTAACATCCGTACACAGCAATCACAGTCCCTATCCATATTAAAGACTGTGGAAAACTACTCTACATAGACAGACAAAATACAACAGATATGTGCTGTGGAACTCTACTATAGACGCTGACGAAAACGCAAGAATGCGTCTAGTAAATTAGATTACCATGCAGAGATTCAAAAACTAAACTACCGAAACATACAGGTGAGACTGAACAATTTGCTCCTGGTTAGGAACTCGTAAAATGTCACGAACTTTTACATCCCTGTTGCTGTTGTTTCTCGCCCGACGGCTGCTGCCTGAAACGCAAAAATATAACAATAATTTCGTTAGTTAAGTAGGGAGATAACTGAAAGCATCAATTATCCTTACGATGGATGTGACTGCTTCCTGATCGCTTGGAGCGCTATAGTTCAATTCTTTTATATTGGCGGTTCGCGCATGACCGCCCAGACGCGGGAGATTGCTGCGTTGCCAGTTGTACGCGCCAAGAGAAGCAGCGCCATAGTATAGTTCGCAAACTTACGTTTAGGGGGAGCGCGCAGTTTATGAAGTAAAGCCACCATGGCCGCATTAACCCTTTCGCTGCTACAGAGACGTGCTCCCAGCATTCCGTGTAGTGCGTGATTTTGTTATCACAGCACTGCTCGCCTGTGCAGACACATGGTGTTCGACTGCTTTGACACACTTTAACATTCGATTTCACAAAAACTATTTGGCCCAAATATTTGATTTTTACACATCTTCTTGACTGATACCCCCCCCCTTAAATGACTTAATTCTGTTTCGATGTTCAACGCAGTTATTGTGCAGCATTAGATGCAGTAATTCATTGCACGAAATTTGGAAGAGTTTGCAGAGGTAAAAGTCCATAGCGTATACTTTCCATATGGTCAATTGTAGTTGCCATTAGAAATTTCAAAAAATTACATTCAAACGAATAAAATTCATGAAGTTAAGACACTTCGATATTGTTTTTAAATAAAGAAAATATTAAACACCGAAGATGGTTTGAACTAAGAACCTTTTGCTTAACAACCAAACACTCGTTTTTTTTAAAAAAAAAAATCTCATTTTGTTCGTTTTCGTTTGTTGTATCTGCTCTGGGCGGACGTCGAAAGACACCCGTTTTAGTTCGTTGTTGATCCATTAACTTAGTTTTTTATTACAGAGATCAGCTAGCCCTCTGACCGAACACACTGAGATACCGTGCCGGCAGCACTCGAACCGTTACGCTAACGCAGCTCATCAGTTAATAGATCTCCCGGAGGAGTTTAAAATAACACGCAAACTACCGACAAACACTGTTGGTATGACTATGAATTACTTACGTTTCGTCGAAGTACAATAGGAAATAAATAATTACCGCTGTTCTTTATTGCGAAAAAGCAGTTAGTGATAATGATACCAACACCTTTCCTTGCTATCGCCTTAATTAGGAGGCTTATTGCATGTTGGTTTAATTACTTAATAGAATGTGAAACAATTAGTATAAAGAACGCTTTTTCCAAACTTTCTATAAAAGAAAGGCTGCTATCAAGACATTGCTTTTGTTCAATTACTTTATTTATGACTGAACGTTTCTAAAACTGAAGACACTCGTCCGTGCTCTCCACTGCAGTCGAGCTCTGGCAACGTCGTTCTCTGTTCATTGGCTGACTGTGTTTTGTGACGTCAGATGCGCAGAACGAACCTAAACTCGGCCGCCGTCGTAAATGACGCACACTCTAGTAACTAACTAATGTGTACTTTCGGCTGATTATTGGCTTGCCTTGCCTTGCAACTTATAGAGGGATTAAAGATTAATATTGAATGCAAACCACAGAGCAGTTTGACTATTTTTGACTTACAGAAAGAACTTTCATAAGGCAAAAGGACCTATATGCGACCCAGATGGAAAAAATCCTAAAATCAACTGAAGATTGAACCCTGATCCTTTGTATTTGTAGTCTGACTCTTAGCCTCCCTGTTAAACCAGTATTTGGTCATTGATACAGTTACCTTAAATGATTACTATGAATGAGCTCCACACAGAAAATATACATTGATACAATCAGTTCTGTATCTATCTGGCATACATTTATAGAAATATAATTGTCACAAGGCAGGAGAAAACCAGTGATGTAAGATGTTCTGTAGCAATTGATCAGTTAATTTATGGGCTGTGCTGTAATTGCTGGATGACTGACTGATCTACCTCGTATTGTTAGCCAGTGGGACCTTGCTGTGCTGGCACTCCAAATGGATGAAAGCGAGGAGGAGGTACAGTGGTGATCTTTTTGCTTCCCACGAGGACATACAGCCCAACTTTAAGTGTTAATGGTGATGGGTCCTCTTGAACAAAATATTAAGAAAATAAAATAGTGCCACTTTCAGATCTCCAGATGGGGACTTCTCAGGAGGATGTAGTCATCAACAAAAACAAGACTGGTATTCTATCAACAGAGCGTGAAATGTTAGATCTCTAATCAGATATGCTGGGAAACAGATAAGTTGAAATATCAATAATAGTAGGAAAACAATCGATTGCTACTCACCATAAAAATGACTCATTGACCTGAGATGTGAGAAGACTGTTTCACACATAGCTTTTGACTAAAGTCCGCAGCTCGTGGTCGTGCAGTAGCGTTCTCGCTTCCCAAGCCCAGGTTCCCGGGTTCGATTCCCGGCGGGGTCAGGGATTTTCTCTGCCTCGTGAAGACTGGGTGTTGTGTGATGTCCTTAGGTTAGTTAGGTTTAAGTAGTTCTAAGTCCTGGGGGACTGATGGCCATAGATGTTAAGTCCCATAGTGCTCAGAGCCATTTGAACCATTTTGACCAAAATCTTCTTCATTAAGGAAGACACACACACACATGCACACAATCAAGCGCACTTTATGTGCGTGTGATCGCTACAGGCATGTCCAACCAGAACGCAAATGTCATGTGAACAGCAGTCTGGATTGGGATGGGGAGGGGGGTGGGATGGCAGGGTACGGGTTGGGGGAGAGAAGAGTGCTGTCGGGTGGGGCATGCAGGGAATAGATAGCAGCCTGACAAGTCTGCTAGGTGAAGTGTCGGGAGGTGGGGTGTGGAGGAAAAATGGGGAGCACGAAAGGGGAATGGACAGATGGATTGGCAGAGGGGAGCACAATGAGGTTGGGGGGATGTGAAAAGAGAGGAGTTGATAGAGCTGATGGGGTATGAACTGTTGGCTGGAGGGTGTGGGGACAGTAGGTTGAAGTTAGCTGCAATGGGAATTAGTGAAGTTCAGTGGCAGACAGAACAGACTTCTCGTCAGATCAGTGCAGGGTTATCGACACTAAATCAGGTAGAGGAAATGCTGAAGTAGTGTCGCACCAGCTGTCAAACGGCAGCAGCTTTCACACTGGAGAGTGTCGCGACTGTATGTGTCAGACTGTGCCTTTGTGGAGGCTAGAGGCGGTGAGTCAGCTCTGGTCGTGCTCTGTCCACAGCGCGACTGTGCGGCTCGCCACTGGGGGCGCTCCTGGTGAGGCAGCCGGGAACCAGCGAGTCGACGGCGTCGCCGCTGCTGCCGTCACCGCCGTCGGCGATCCTCCTGCTCTACTCGCGGGACAGCGACGGCTTCGCGCGGCTCATGGAGGCCTTCCGGGATCTGCTGGCTGCCCTCACCGGCGTCGAGGTATCTGACACTACGTTATATCACGCGCCAGAGGAGTCTCGACGGCTTGCAAGAGCTGTCCCAAAAGTACCAGACCTAACAACAACAAAAAAGCACAAAAAATGTTGCGAAAAAATCTTTATTTTTGTACGTAGTCTTCTTTCCGCACGATACACTTACCCCAGTGATGTTCTGTAGCTTTAATACCCTGTTTAAAGTGAGAACCGTCGACCTGCGCAAAGTAGCTATCAACTGCAGACTCCACCTCTTCATTTTTGGTAAATCTTTTCCCAGCAAGCCATTTCTTACAGTTTGCAAACAGAAAATAATCAGAGCGAGGTGCATGAGGAAGCACTTCGAACTTTTTTTAAGTTAGTCTTTGAGCTGATTTAGAGTATCATTTGCAGCCTCCTTCTTCAATTATTTGCTGGATGTATTCCAGTCTCTGTCTTCCTCTACAGTCCGTACAGTTCCCCATTGTTATTAGATTTCCCTCTCTGTTTACATACCGATTCACCCATTCAGTATCCGCATATACTTTCTATATGTCTGACCCTACGACTTATCTTAGATTAAGGAAAGGGAAACCTACGTTTCTAGCATTTGTAGACTTAGAAAAAGCTTTTGACAATGTTGACTGGAATACTCTCTTTCAAATTATGAAGGTGGCAAGGGTAAAATACAGGAGGCGAAAGGCTATTTACAATTTGTACAGGAAGCAGATGGCAGTTATAAGAGTCAAGGGACATGAAAGGGAAGCAGTGGTTGGGAAGGGAGTGAGACAAGGTTGTAACCTATCCACGATGTTATTCAATCTGTACATTGTGCAAGCAATAAAGTAAACAAAAGAAAAGTTCGGAGTAGGTATTAATATCCATGGAGAAGAAATAAAAACTTTGAGGTTCGCCGATGACATTGTAAATCTGTCAGAGACAGCATAGGACTTCAAAGAGCAGTTGAACGGAATGGATAGTGTCTTCTAAGGAGGATATAAGATGAACATCAACAAAAGCAAAACGAGGATAATGGAATGTAGTCGAATTAAGTCGGGTGATGCTGAGGGAATTAGATTAGGAAATGAGACACTTAAAGTAGTAAATGAGTTTTGCTATTTGGGGAGCAAAATAGCTGACGATGGTCGAAGTAGAGAGGATATAAAATGTAGACTGGCAATGGCAAGGAAAGCGTTTCTGAAGAAGAAAAATTTGTTAACATCGAGTATAGATTTAAGTGTCAGGAAGTCGTTTCTGAAAGTATTTGTATGGAGTGTAGCCATGTATGGAAGTGAAACATGGACGATAAATAGTTTGGACAAGAAGAGAATAGAAGCTTTCGAAATGTGGTGCTACAGAAGAATGCTGAAGATTAGATGGGTAGATCACATAACTAATGAGGAGGCATTGAATAGAATTGGAGAGAAGAGAAATTTGTGGCACAACTTGACTAGAAGAAGGGATCGGTTGGTAGGGCATATTCTGTCGCATCAAGGGATCACCAATTTGGCATTGTAAGGCAACGTGGAGGGTAAAAATCGTAGAGGGAGACCAAGAGACGAATACACTAAACAGATTGAGAAGGATGTAGGCTGCAGTAGGTACTGGGAGATGAAGAAGCTTGCACAGGATAGAGTACCATGGAGAGCTGCATCAAACCAGTCTCAGGACTGAAGACCACAACAACAACAAAATGTCTTCATCTTTTGGCTCTGGCTCTGAGCACTATGGGACTTAACATCTGTGGTCATCAGACCCCTAGAACTTAGAACTACTTAAACCTAACTAACCTAAGGACATCACACACATCCATGCCCGAGGCAGGATTCGAACCTGCGACCATAGCAGTCGCGCCGTTCCGGACTGAGCGCCTAGAACCGCTAGACCACCGCGGCCCGCTCTTCATCTTTTGCGTGCGACGTCAACATATATGCCGGAATTATTGTTGTTGGTGCTGGCTTATTGTCGATTTTAATTAGAACAACCCTACCAACGAACTGTTCGCAGTAACTCACACTCTGCCCTACCTTCACTGTTCTCGGCATTTGGTCTAGGAGGACGTCACATGATTCCCCTTCAAGTTCATCATTCAATGCTTACCTATTTTTTTTATTACTTAGGGTAGCCAGCCCTTTTACTGAACATGCAGAGCTACCATGCCAGCAAACCCCTAGACAATGGGTGCTACAAACGAACTTAAACTCATTGATTTTGGCCATGCCATTAATGGATGTGTCAACAGGTGCATTGTTGTGATGAAACAAAACTTTCTTTTTCGCTAAATGTAGTCGTTTTAGCTTGATTTCATTACTCAAATGATGCCATATTTTCTCATAACACTTTCTATCAATTGCTTTTGCATTTTGTAAATAATAAATGGAAATTATCCTATACACATCCCAAAAAACTGACACCATGACCATGCCTATAGATAGAGGTGTCTTCGCTTCCGTTGGAGCGAATTTTCCCGTTCAATCTTTTGTGTCGTAGTTGACACTGTAGAGTCTTGTACAGGGGAAGCAACGGAGAAGATGCTGTGTGGTGGCCAGTATCATATTCTACAGCACAAAAAAGGTTCAAATGGCTCTGAGCACTATGGGACTTAACATCTGAGGTCATCAGTCCCCTAGAACTTAGAACTACTTAAACGTAACTAACCTAAGGACATCACACACGTCCATGCCCGAGGCAGGATTCGAACCTGCGACTGTAGCGATCGCGCGGTTCCAGACTGAAGTGCCTAAAACCGCTCGGCCACTCCGGCCTGCTACAGCACAAACTGTGCGCATGTATTAACAGGGTTGTTTAATCATAAAAAAAGACGCTACCTATCTTTAAGCAAGTTGTTTTGTACAAGCCCTTCCATAATAGTCCACATTAGCCTAGCTACTGGTCAAGTACAAGTCCCGCTAAAAGCATTACTCTCTCGTAACTGGTGATGTGAACTGACAGACACCAGCTAGAGTAGTGACTGAGCAAGTAACTGAGCAGACTGTGACTGTGACTGTCTGTCTGCGACTGGGCTGTCTGTCAGTGACTGACTGGGTGACTGACTGGCCCCTCCAGTCCATGGCGGCGATCTAAATACTGGTGGTCGAGAGGGCGTTGGCGGCGCATTGCTTTCGAGTCTGTCTTTGGCCTCTCTCGTGATAGGCGTGCTTGATTCAGCGCCTACTATCGATCTTCTTGCAACTTCTTTGCCAACCGGTGTGCTGGTGACAGCTTATGCCAGCACACAGTCCACTGTGTTGACTCTTGATTTGTCTCAAGTGTGAAGCAATGGACCTGCCACACATCTTCTGCACAGCTCTCTCATGTCTAAAACTTCAGTCAGTGTGCGATGTACAGCACTTTTTGAAATGCCTTTGATGTCTTCTAGCTGCTTTCAGTCGACGGTCGTCCAGTGTCATTTTGTGGATTTGTGTCACATTTTCTGCTGTGGTCACCTCATTAACCGACCACTGCAATATTCATCTTGGCAGTTCGTACAGACTCGCTTAAACTCTGCGTCCCTATGTTTTACTGTTGTGAACGTAGCAGCAGAGTCTCCCAGAGTAGAATGTAGCTCACCTTTAATATTAGTAGGACTAACGACGATCAGTTTTATCTGTGTTTACAAATTCGCTGAGAGCTTTCACTATTGATCGCTGCCAAACAAATACTAAACAATGTAGATCGCCAGACTTCAAACTTAAATTTCATAAGGCGATACTTTCTACCACAGTAATTTGTTTGACATAATAACTCCTACCTATACCCTGAGGTCGGGTACTTCTGCGACAGCCCCCTGTATTCAGGCTACAACCTGAACTGTGAATATTGGCCCTCTTAGCACTTAACCTTTTCACTACCACTGGGACGTAAGTCACCCACGATAGATTGCCAGAAGACGAGTGGGAAATAGTTGCATGTTACTGCTATGTATCAGTGTCCCATTCCTAAAGGGGTTCAAATGGTTCAAATGGCTCTGAGCACTATGAGACGTAACATCAGAGGTCATCAGACCCCTAGAACTTAGAACTACTTAAACCTAACTAACCTAATGACATCACACACATCCATTCCCGAGGCAGGATTCGAACCTGTGACCGTAGCGGTCGCGCGATTCCAGACTGAAGCGCCTAGAACCGCTCGGCCACACCGGCTGGCCTCCTAATGGGGAGCTTGCTATAATTACAGATAGGTTGTGCTATCTTAAATTTTCAATGTTAACTCTCCACGCCAAACTGTCACATCGAATTAGCTCGCCCCAGTGAACAACAGGCTGTCAGTGTAGCCAGTCAATTGCAGAGGACTAGTGGAAAACATTCTAAAAAGGTGGCCATGAGGCTATAGGATTTTTGTAAGTTTTTTACCTAAAGTTCAGAATTCAAATGTTAATCTCCCAAAATAGTTGGATGCAACTCTCAAAAATTCTCGATAAAACCGACTCTGATGTTTTATGGCCGTCGTTATTAAGCTAAATCAATGTCGATTTTTATGGACAGGCCGCCTGGCTGTATCGTACGAGGAGAACGCTTGCCGACCACGAGGGGTTTTAGGTTCGATTCCCAGCTGATGAAAATTTTTAAACACAAGTGCACGTTCTACTATCAATTCCGTGAAGTTTAGAATACATAAACAGGAAAAAAAAATCAGTAGCGGTCGAGACTAGTAATCCCTGGTGCCAGTCTCGTTTCGCTCACTATTTTTTTCGTTTGTTTTTGTTTATTTCTTATACCTATCTGTGTCATTTAAATATATAATTCATCAAATGTATGCTGATTGACAGATATCTTATTGCTCTCTTTATGAAAAATGCACTTCTTCGTATTTCTAATTACGTATTGCTCACACAAATCCAGTTTTCATTGCAAATATAAATTCTTAGCCGGCTGATGTTTGAGTTCTGAATTCAAATAGTACCATATATATATATATATATATATATATATATATATATATATATATAAAGATATAAAAGAGATATATATATATAAAAGATATAAAAAGATATAAAAAAGATATAAAAAAAGATATATTGTTTTTTACTTGACAATATATATGCGAATGCCACGTAGTACCATTGTCAAGTAAAAAACAATATATCTTTTTTTATACAATGTCCAAAAAAATGAGAATGTATTCCGATATTACAGAGTTACGCTGCCTATCTCATCACTGTAAAAAACTGAGAAAAATTAGAAAACAAATAATTTATTAAGAACTTTCTAAATTCCATATCAGGTAACTGACTGGTTCTCAGTGCCAATGAGGATGCTTTTGTTCCAAGTGCCATTAACACAGAGTCACTAACTTTTATTTGCGATAATACCAGTACAGATAAACAACAGTTATATTTTAAATAGTAATAGTGTAGTCAACTCAAACTATTTCTAATTTCCCTTTTTACCAAAAGAACAAGAACATTAAGTTCTGGCAAACGACCCTCAGTATTGACTTCAGTTTCTTACGAAAATGGTTCAAATGGCTCTGAGCACTATCGGACTTAAACATCTGAGTTCATCAGTCCCCTAGAACTTAGAACTACTTAAAACTAACTAACCTAAATACATCACACACATCCATGCCCGAGGCAGGATTCGAACCTGCGACCGTAGCAGTCGCGCGGTTCCGGACTGAAGCGCCTAGAACCGCTCGGCCACCGCGGCCGGCTTTCTTACGAAATTCCGATCTTGGGATCATATGTTGCAGAGCCTACGCTAAAACTCTTTGCGTTGTTGAAGAAATACCATCATCGTCACTAGATCTTTTTGTTTTGCAACTGATAAATATGACTGGTCTTTCAGACGAAGTACGGTACGGCATACATCTGGCATGGTAATTTTGAAAACATTGACATTTTCCGTTCTCCTGCTTCAGAGTAAGAATTTTTAATAGATATTTTATATGGATGAGTATGAGACACTTTGATCACAGTGCATTTGGAAATCTTACACGCCTGCATTGGCAAAAGTGTCTCAGCATCATCTACAAGCTCCCCACTACATGCGTATCTGTATGAAATTTATCTCCCAGTTTGTAAAAAGTCTAAACATTACGAAAACTATGTGCCCACAAACTGTTACCCACTTTTAAACCCATATGCCGACCTTTGACTGAGCAGAATCTAACTTGAACTGAATTGTACCTGGTCTGAATTCAATTTGTCTTTACCTTAAATGCGCAATTGAAGTAAAATAATTATCTAGCCGTGATCAAAATTTCTATTTACCTCGTGTTTGAAGACATAGCTGCAGGTTTATCGAAAGCACAACAGCAAACAGCAAGTCGGCAGCGGGTAAGCTAGTAGATTTCTATTCCTAAATAAATATTCAAACAGTTGCATACCACATGATGCAGTGTGGCAATGCGTAACGATAAACCTTCTTTAGACAGTGAGATGAGAGTGACTATTCCTATAAAATGACATTGCAGGACAACGATTTTAGAATGAAGTATCTATTCAAAAACACAGAGCAAAGCTTCGTGTGATCGTCCCACATAACAGTGGTCTGAACAATACTATGCTTAAGGGGATACGGAATCACCTATCCCCGCAATGTTAATATATGCCTACTATAGGGAACATTTTCTCACAAACTACTGGAGACAGAGAGGTAAAAATTTTACTGTATGTGCATTCATATGTTACAACAATACTGAAACAACAGTTTATTGTCAAAGTATTTTCTTACAGAGATATTGTACATTTATTTTTAAGTAAATTTTTTCCATCGCTTTTTACTAGACTATCACCCCTAAGTCTTTTGTAAATCAAGTAATTAAAAAATCGTTGTTTCAGTATGTAATAGGGACCTATGTCACTACGTCATAAAAATTTCAGACCTCTAGGTTGACCAGTACCTGAGATAATGTTCCTAGATGAAGTAAAAAGTAAACTTACGGGAAACGGAGAAAGAAGATTAAAACATTCCTGATCCGTAGCTAATACCCCCTTCACAGTCTTCATAATCATCTTCAAGTCTTCTTTTGGCACCCCTCTGCACCTGTCTTGCTTTTTTCACTAATGTCTTGATTATATTATCAGCATGCCTTAGTCTGTGCTGATCTAAAAAGAACATAGCACGTACCGTACGGGAACCAACACACATACCCAACTTTTGAAGGACCTGGCATTTAGTTATATTTCCAAGATTGAAGGTTGCCACAGCATCATACACACCAAAATGTAGTGTATTAATTCCGACAAACACTGTTTTTGGGAGACGATGCCATATCACACAATTCAAGCACTCGTTGGGGTTCTGCGTTTTTCCGTGAAGACATTTCATCAGAAGACTTCTGTCAGCCAGATCTCTGAAAATGGGCTTTATTTCTGCCATGATGGCTGATGGTAGACTGTGGTGGTGAATGTATTTCTCTCCTGTTGTTAGTCCCCTATTGTATTTACACCAGCTGTTTTCACCTTTGGGGCACAAACCATGTTGTGGATGCTCATCCGTGGATGCGGTGTGGAAATATAAAGCCCATATAGCTCTCCTCATTTCTTCAAGATTGCCTGTATTTTGCCTGATTGCAAGGCCATAGCAGTTCTGAATGTGGTCTATTATGGAATCAGTCAATCTTCCTCTGCCATCCAAGGTTTTCCCATCATCTAGTTTTTTCCCTTTCATAACTGATTTTAACCTTCTCAGCCTGGCACCCATTCTCTTCTGCACATGTCCTATACATTCAAGTTTGCTTATATTTACACTGTTCCCATATGGTTTGCTTTCCAAAACTTCTTTGAATGCTTTAGAGTCACCATCTCCCAGATATTTGACATAGCGAACATTATACCACTGTGAAGAGCGATGAAAAATTTTCTTCACCCCAGCAACCTCCATGCCACCACTACTACCATAATAATTAGCAATACAGTCATCACTGTGTTCATTTTTCAGCCTGCCTGTGCACCTACAGTATTTAGACATTATTGCAACATCAATAACCTTGCCAGTATCAACACTAGTTGCTGTTACAACACCATTGTTGGAGGTGTGGCCCCTTTTCTGCCACGTGCCATCAAACGCCACTGTGAGGTCACGACTGCCGTCATTTTCTTACACTGCTTCTTCCACAGCAACCTGCATTGACTTCTGTGCTACATCTTCAACTGCAGATCCTAGTACATAATTGTAAGCTTCAAACTTTGAAGGTGCACTTGGAAGATTTAGAACACCACATAGCATATCACCAGCTGCTTTGCCCTTACCAATTGCTCGCAATCCATAAACTAACCTAATATTTACACTATAAAGTTCAGTTTTCTTGTATCCATTATTTACAGTTACTGAAACCGAACTTGGAAACTTACAGCTGTATTTACAAACACTGCATATTAAATTAAACTGGGCAGCCAGGCCAACATGGGATTCTACTTTCAGAGAAACGTTTCCATGACATTTTTTGCAGCACAAACTGTTTTCAAGAGCTTCACACAATATATTCGTATCAATGAGTTCAAAAACTTCATTCCCTCTATCAAGTAAATTATATTTCTCTTCCAAATCTCTTAGTTTTTTATGAGAAGCACTGTTTTCATTTGGTGTAAGTTCGTTCGGCAAATCAGTAATAAGTGGATTCACATTTTCCAACAGTGATGATGATGAACTGCTTTGCTTTGCTAATGAATCATTATTTCTTTTCTTTTGCCAGTTCACACGCTTTTTAAATACTTTTGCTTTAGCTCTAGGCATTTTCACTGCGAAAAATGAAGCACTAAATACGAAATAACTCAACAACAACTACTTTCTTATATCACACTGTTTACAAAACAGTCCCGCCACAAAGTCAAAGAGTAACTTGAGGAAACCAGAGAGAAACATTTTCGGGCAACTAGTGTATAAATAGTCGCTGGAAACCGGGATATTTGAATTCATGTCACTTTAAAGGTACTGCCAAAAAGTTCATGGTCAGCCACGAGAGACGTGTATAACTAAAGCGCAATACCCGATCTCACAAATATATAAAAATAAAATAGTTATAATTGTAGTAGAGCTATGTATGATACGTCATTTTGAAGAGGAAACGTGGCAGAATATAATACGCCAATAAAAAAAAATTCGATTTTTTAACCCAAAATCCGATTCCGTATCCCCTTAATCAAAGAGAACACTGATTTGAAAAGGGTACAACGTTAACAGAGAATTCCTATAAAAATCAAGCAGCTTAATAAGTTGATATCTTAATGTATATTTCATGGAATTTGAGTAGTCTTTCTCCCAGCACTAATCAAGTTAAATAGCTGACAGTAATCATTGCTAGCTGCGCAGTGTTGCAGTCTTACCTCAAACTTCTTCAAAAATAACATTACTCAAAAATAGCAATTATTTATATCCTTTTTGCCCTCCAACATATACATCATATTCATCCCTGCTGTCCTTTTGCAGTAAATCTTTCTTCATCTATCAGGTACAATGACAAGTCAACACAGCACTAGTGAATACCTCCTTCGCTTACCGCACTTCAACTAAGAATGCATCAGCCTGCGCAGAGGCAAAGACTATTCCAAGACAAGACCAAAGATTGTTTAACAGTAACATAACTTGCTCACTCTCTGACGTGCTCACCAACAACTTACAAAAATTAAAATGACGTGCCCTCGTTACACATTTTTAAAATCAAAGAAGACAGTTGTATGCATTGGAATTACTTGGAGCGGGTTCACAGCTTTATCTGACGAACCTCGTGAGTGAAACATTGCTTTGCACAAAGACCATGGGCCTTCTAGTAATGAATGTTTAAACATTTACCTCATGATTTGATACTTGAACAAATCTAGGGACAACGGAGTACTAAGACACAACAGCACTGAAAACAAGTTTTTGAAAATTGTGGCACTTTGAACTTTTTACATATCCACTTTTGCATTCATGTCAATGAAGTGCCGCGTGATAAATGGTGCCAATATTGAGCACCTCTAATGTGATGTGTGTTTATTTTCTGTTTCTCTTGTAACTTTTGCACAGTAGTCTTCTGGAACCCTGGAGGTAGTTATGAATAATAGGTCGTCTGTCCCGCCCCTCCTACCGTTGATAAAGAATAGGCAGAAAATTTTTGTTCACATTGTTGCTTCTGACTAAGGTATTAATTAAAATAATCTTACATAAACGTGTTCCACGGTAGGGTTAGGGCCACCCTCACACTGGGAGGTAGGCGGCACAGGGTCAAGAGGCGGAGGAAGACTCAGCTACTTGCTGTGGAACAGTTTCTTAGCCAGAATCCAGTAGGACACTGCTTGACAGTTGCTAAGGAACAGAGACACTGTTCGACAGAAATAGTCACAGGCAATGATGGACAATATAAAAAATAGTTCATAGATAACAGAGGTGGAGTGGTATATTTATAACGAAAAATAGTACAGATTTCACCACATGGCAAAGCAGGATTAACAGACGTAAATAACGTTCGCGTTTGAAATAGACCAAACTCCCAGCATGACGGTCGATATCGGACTCTCAGTAAGGAATATCCCCTCCTCGGTCACTATTGCACGTTTTGCATCCGTTTTCCTTGCTGGCAATCGAAAGGTGAGGAGTCCTTCGGGGATATCATCTCACTCCTCTCTCAAGGCGGTTTTCAGTTTTTGCACGGTTCAGGGAGGGGGTGTTAACGTTCAAAATCTTCACTTTCCAGTATGTCCGACACCTCAGCGATCCTGTGTGGGCGAGCACTGTCGTCCAGCCGGCCGCTGCGGCCGAGCGGTTCTAGGCGCTACAGTCTGGAACCGCACGACCGCTACGGTCGCAGGTTCGAATCCTGCTTCGGGCATGGATGTGTGGTGTGTGACGTCCTTAGGTTAGCTAGGTTTAAGTAGTTCTAAGTTCTAGGGGACTGATGACCTCAGCAGTTAAGTCCCACAGTGCTCAGAGCCATTTTGAACTGTCGTCCACAAACAGAAAGTCGAGACCTACCGTACCCCTAAACATGCAGATATAATCCAAAATAATCTTCCTGCCATACCACTGTGCTGCAGCAATACCGCCCGCAAAGACGTGTAGTGGTGTTCGGCAACTGTGCGTAACGCCTGTCCACACCATAACACCTAGACCATGCTGAGGATGATCAAGAAAAATTTGTGGTGTGTAACGTGTTCCCCTCTCTGTCTCTCTGTCCACACTAATTGGTGTCCAGAACCACATGCCAGAGTGAAGGAGGACTTCAGAGAATATCATTCTGGACCCCTGTTGCTGACATCAACCAGCATCCTCCCATCTCTTTGTTGGTGGTTGAAGTGGGTGCATTCAACAGGCTTTTGATCATACAAACCAGCCCGATTTACTCGCCGCAAAATGGTTCTGGCAGAGACACGTGTGCTGGTAGCGACTGCAAGGTCTGCACCGCTCTGCCTAAGAGTGAGGTGTCTGTTCCTTTTCGCCGTTAGGGCTACGCATCGATCCTCCTGCGGTGTTGGAGTTGGTCCGCATAGAATTTTCAGCTTCAGCGGCCTTTTTTAATCCCGAGATAACACTTTTGGACAAATCTTTTACTGTGGGTCAGTAGTGACAGTCCGTCTCTGAGCCATCCAACTACTCGTCCACGATCGTAAGCATTCAAATGATGTCTTGCAGAGATGTTGCCATACCACACTGACTGTCGCACTAATCGGTTGCACAACCACCTTCGTCAAACACGGAACTGCAAGAATTCTCGGAGGCATACAGAGCGTTCGTCCACAGCCTTCGCTGCAGTTCACACGTCCCGCCCTTTACATTTCCTTTTACTGTCATTGGTCGGATGCTCTGTAGCAATCGTCGGCTGTTCCGTAACAATTGGCAGTTGTTCTTTAGCAAGTGTTAGTTGTTCGTTAGCAACTGTCAAGCAGTTTATTTCCCTGTGAATCATGACTGAATTCATATATCTTAGTTAAGGTAGCAGGGGAAAAATACAGGGAGCGAAAGACTTATTTACAATTTGTGCAGAAACCAGGTAGTTATAAGAGTCGAGGGGAACGAAAGGGAAGCAGTGGTTGAGAAGGGAGTGCGACGAGGTTGCAGCCTATCCCCGATATTACTCGATTGATAAAGCAGTAAAGTAAACAGAACAAAAATTTGTAGAACTTAAGTCCTGGGAGAAGAAATCAAAATTTTGAGGTTTGCCGATGACATTGTAATTCTGTCAGAGACAGCAAAGGACTTGGAAGAGCAGTTGAACGAAATGGAAAGTGTGTTGAAAGGAGGGCATAAGATAAACATCGACAACAGCAATACGAAAATAATGGAATGTAGGCGAATTAAATCCGGTGATGCTGAGGGAATTAGATTACGAAATGAGACACTAAAAGTACTAGATGAGTTTTGCTATTTGTGAAGCAAAATAACTAATGATGGTCGAAGTAGGGAGGATGTAAAATGCAGATAGGCAATGTCAAGAAAAACGTTTCTGGAGAAGAGAAATTTATTAACATCGAACACAGATTAAACTGTCAGGAAGTCATATCTGAAAGTATTAAATGGATGTGAAACACGGACGATAAAGAGCACAGACAAAAAGAGACGCTCTCGAAATGTGGTGCTACAGAAGATGGGTAGATCACGGAATTAATGAGGAGGTACTGAATAGAATTGGGAAGAAGAGAAATTTGTGGTACAATCTGATTAAAAGAAGGGGATGGTTGGTAGGACACTTTCTGAGGCATCAAGGTATCACAAATTTAGTAGTGGCGGGAAGCGTGGGGGCTAAAAATCGTAGAGGGAGACCAAGAGATGAATACACTAAGCAGATTCAGAGGGATGTAGGTTGCAGTGGTTACTCAGAGGGTAGCACCGGATAGAGTAGCATGGAGAGCTGCATCAAACCAGTCTCTGAACTGAGACCACAGCAACAGCAGTTAAGAAACGGATTTTAATAGAAAATAAATAAACTTATATGGCTCTTCAGAACGGAATAAATCAGAACGAAAAAGCGGATGCATGCGTAAGAAACTCTCGGTGAAATAGCTTTCAAGTTTGCCTTTTCCGCCGATTAAAACTTCTGTTTAAATTGTAGTCAGTTCCACGAACTTCGTGAGCTTGTGCGAAAACCTGTCTTTTTCTCAATGTTGTTACACCCACATGTCAGTTAACATTGAAGAAAAACCGGCGGTGTACTTGAGATAAACCTTTTACAATAATGACTCGAGCGTAAATTTTGGTATTCTCATATGTAGAAACTACACTCCTGGAAATGGAAAAAAGAACACATTGACACCGGTGTGTCAGACCCACCATACTTGCTCCGGACACTGCGAGAGGGCTGTACAAGCAATGATCACACGCACGGCACAGCGGACACACCAGGAACCGCGGTGTTCGCCGTCGAATGGCGCTAGCTGCGCAGCATTTGTGCACCGCCGCCGTCAGTGTCAGCCAGTTTGCCGTGGCATACGGAGCTCCATCGCAGTCTTTAACACTGGTAGCATGCCGCGACAGCGTGGACGTGAACCGTATGTGCAGTTGACGGACTTTGAGCGAGGGCGTATAGTGGGCATGCGGGAGGCCGGGTGGACGTACCGCCGAATTGCTCAACACGTGGGGCGTGAGGTCTCCACAGTACATCGATGTTGTCGCCAGTGGTCGGCGGAAGGTGCACGTGCCCGTCGACCTGGGACCGGACCGCAGCGACGCACGGATGCACGCCAAGACCGTAGGATCCTACGCAGTGCCGTAGGGGACCGCACCGCCACTTCCCAGCAAATTAGGGACACTGTTGCTCCTGGGGTATCGGCGAGGACCATTCGCAACCGTCTCCATGAAGCTGGGCTACGGTCCCGCACACCGTTAGGCCGTCTTCCGCTCACGCCCCAACATCGTGCAGCCCGCCTCCAGTGGTGTCGCGACAGGCGTGAATGGAGGGACGAATGGAGACGTGTCGTCTTCAGCGATGAGAGTCGCTTCTGCCTTGGTGCCAATGATGGTCGTATGCGTGTTTGGCGCCGTGCAGGTGAGCGCCACAATCAGGACTGCATACGACCGAGGCACACAGGGCCAACACCCGGCATCATGGTGTGGGGAGCGATCTCCTACACTGGCCGTACACCACTGGTGATCGTCGAGGGGACACTGAATAGTGCACGGTACATCCAAACCGTCATCGAACCCATCCTTCTACCATTCCTAGACCGGCAAGGGAACTTGCTGTTCCAACAGGACAATGCACGTCCGCATGTATCCCGTGCCACCCAACGTGCTCTAGAAGGTGTAAGTCAACTACCCTGGCCATCAAGATCTCCGGATCTGTCCCCCATTGAGCATGTTTGGGACTGGATGAAGCGTCGTCTCACGCGGTCTGCACGTCCAGCACGAACGCTGGTCCAACTGAGGCGCCAGGTGGAAATGGCATGGCAAGCCGTTCCACAGGACTACATCCAGCATCTCTACGATCGTCTCCATGGGAGAATAGCAGCCTGCATTGCTGCAAAAGGTGGATATACACTGTACTAGTGCCGACATTGTGCATGCTCTGTTGCCTGTGTCTTTGTGCCTGTGGTTCTGTCAGTGTGATCATTTGATGTATCTGACCCCAGGAATGTGTCAATAAAGTTTCCCTTTCCTGGGACAATGAATTCACGGTGTTCTTATTTCAATTTCCAGGAGTGTAGAAATAAAAGCAAATTACTGAAGTAGCTTTCGAAAGGTAACTAGGAAGACTGTTGACATGTTCATGGTTTAACCATGAAGGTCAGCTGCTGAACATGATAACACGGCAACAGGGCTGTTAAGAAGTGTCAAGGATGCATAGCTGCCTTCTATAGAGTATCAAGGAATTGTAGCGTCGTAAGACCGAGGAGTT